>NC_086445.1:1041003157-1041153157 GCF_028390025.1 Pseudophryne corroboree
TCAGTTTTCTAGCGAGAGGCTGAGTGCTTCCATCCTCATGTGAAGCTGAACCACTAGCCATGAACATAGGCCAGGGCCTCAGCCGTTCCTTGCCACTCCGTGTGGTAAATGGCATATTGGCAAGTTTACGCTTCTCCTCCGACAATTTTATTTTAGGTTTTGGAGTCCTTTTTTTACTGATATTTGGTGTTTTGGTTTTGACATGCTCTGTACTATGCCATTGGGCATCGGCCTTGGCAGACGACGTTGCTGGCATTTCATCGTCTCGGCCATGACTAGTGGCAGCAGCTTCAGCACGAGGTGGAAGTGGATCTTGATCTTTCCCTAATTTTGGAACCTCAACATTTTTGTTCTCCATATTTTAATAGGCACAACTAAAAGGCACCTCAGGTAAACAATGGAGATGGATGGATTGGATACTAGTATACAATTATGGACGGGCTGCCGAGTGCCGACACAGAGGTAGCCACAGCCGTGAACTACCGCACTGTACTGTGTCTGCTGCTAATATATAGACTGGTTGATAAAGAGATAGTATACTCGTAACTAGTATGTATGTATAAAGAAAGAAAAAAAAACCACGGTTAGGTGGTATATACAATTATGGACGGGCTGCCGAGTGCCGACACAGAGGTAGCCACAGCCGTGAACTACCGCACTGTACTGTGTCTGCTGCTAATATATAGACTGGTTGATAAAGAGATAGTATACTCGTAACTAGTATGTATGTATAAAGAAAGAAAAAAAAAACACGGTTAGGTGGTATATACAATTATGGACGGGCTGCCGAGTGCCGACACAGAGGTAGCCACAGCCGTGAACTACCGCACTGTACTGTGTCTGCTGCTAATATATAGACTGGTTGATAAAGAGATAGTATACTCGTAACTAGTATGTATGTATAAAGAAAGAAAAAAAAAACCACGGTTAGGTGGTATATACAATTATGGACGGGCTGCCGAGTGCCGACACAGAGGTAGCCACAGCCGTGAACTACCGCACTGTACTGTGTCTGCTGCTAATATATAGACTGGTTGATAAAGAGATAGTATACTCGTAACTAGTATGTATGTATAAAGAAAGAAAAAAAAACCACGGTTAGGTGGTATATACAATTATGGACGGGCTGCCGAGTGCCGACACAGAGGTAGCCACAGCCGTGAACTACCGCACTGTACTGTGTCTGCTGCTAATATATAGACTGGTTGATAAAGAGATAGTATACTCGTAACTAGTATGTATGTATAAAGAAAGAAAAAAAAACCACGGTTAGGTGGTATATACAATTATGGACGGGCTGCCGAGTGCCGACACAGAGGTAGCCACAGCCGTGAACTACCGCACTGTACTGTGTCTGCTGCTAATATATAGACTGGTTGATAAAGAGATAGTATACTCGTAACTAGTATGTATGTATAAAGAAAGAAAAAAAAACCACGGTTAGGTCACTGGTATATACAATTATGGACGGGCTGCCGAGTGCCGACACAGAGGTAGCCACAGCCGTGAACTACCGCACTGTACTGTGTCTGCTGCTAATATATAGACTGGTTGATAAAGAGATAGTATACTCGTAACTAGTATGTATGTATAAAGAAAGAAAAAAAAACCACGGTTAGGTCACTGGTATATACAATTATGGACGGGCTGCCGAGTGCCGACACAGAGGTAGCCACAGCCGTGAACTACCGCACTGTACTGTGTCTGCTGCTAATATATAGACTGGTTGATAAAGAGATAGTATACTCGTAACTAGTATGTATGTATAAAGAAAGAAAAAAAAACCACGGTTAGGTCACTGGTATATACAATTATGGACGGGCTGCCGAGTGCCGACACAGAGGTAGCCACAGCCGTGAACTACCGCACTGTACTGTGTCTGCTGCTAATATATAGACTGGTTGATAAAGAGATAGTATACTCGTAACTAGTATGTATGTATAAAGAAAGAAAAAAAAACCACGGTTAGGTCACTGGTATATACAATTATGGACGGGCTGCCGAGTGCCGACACAGAGGTAGCCACAGCCGTGAACTACCGCACTGTACTGTGTCTGCTGCTAATATAGACTGGTTGATAAAGAGATAGTATACTACTAATATTATATACTGGTGGTCAGGTCACTGGTCACTAGTCACACTGGCAGTGGCACTCCTGCAGCAAAAGTGTGCACTGTTTAATTTTAATATAATATTATGTACTCCTGGCTCCTGCTATAACCTATAACTGGCACTGCAGTAGTGCTCCCCAGTCTCCCCCACAATTATAAGCTGTGTGAGCTGAGCAGTCAGACAGATATATAATATATATAGATGATGCAGCACACTGGCCTGAGCCTGAGCAGTGCACACAGATATGGTATGTGACTGAGTCACTGTGTGCTGTGTATCGCTTTTTTCAGGCAGAGAACGGATTATAAATAAAAGTGGTGGTCACTGGTCACTATCAGCAAAACTCTGCACTGTACACTACTGAGTACTCCTAATGCTCCCCAAAATTAGTAAATCAAGTGTCTAAACGGAGAGGACGCCAGCCACGTCCTCTCCCTATCAATCTCAATGCACGTGTGAAAATGGCGGCGACGCGCGGCTCCTTATATAGAATCCGAGTCTCGCGATAGAATCCGAGCCTCGCGAGAATCCGACAGCGTCATGATGACGTTCGGGCGCGCTCGGGTTAACCGAGCAAGGCGGGAAGATCCGAGTCGCTCGGACCCGTGAAAAAAAACATGAAGTTCTGGCGGGTTCGGATTCAGAGAAACCGAACCCGCTCATCTCTAAGGAATATAAGGCAAAATATCAGAATTACCAGCTATAGCTGTGGAGACCAGGCCCGAGAACCTTTCTCCACACAATCCTCAGCCTTCCATATGCCTCTTAAGTCGACATCATCTGTCCAATGTATATTCTACAGGACACGTCAAGCAGAAATCGACATAGCTTTTGTCTCTAGGACCCAGTATACTCATGTCCCCTTGGGCATGCTTTATAATTATATATCTATCACTTAAGACAGCATCTTAAAAATAAGAATTTACTCACCGGTAATTCTATTTCTCGTAGTCCGTAGTGGATGCTGGGGACTCCGTAAGGACCATGGGGAATAGACGGGCTCCGCAGGAGACTGGGCACTCTATAAGAAAGATTTGGTACTATCTGGTGTGCAGTGTGCACTGGCTCCTCCCTCTATGCCCCTCCTCCAGACCTCAGTTAGGATACTGTGCCCGGAAGAGCTGACACAATAAGGAAGGATTTTGAATCCCGGGTAAGACTCATACCAGCCATACCAATCACACCGTATAACTCGTGATACTATACCCAGTTAACAGTATGAAATATAACTGAGCCTCTCAACAGATGGCTCAACAATAACCCTTTAGTTAGGCAATAACTATATACAAGTATTGCAGACAATCCGCACTTGGGATGGGCGCCCAGCATCCACTACGGACTACGAGAAATAGAATTACCGGTGAGTAAATTCTTATTTTCTTTGACGTCCTAGTGGATGCTGGGGACTCCGTAAGGACCATGGGGATTATACCAAAGCTCCCAAACAGGCGGGAGAGTGCGGATGACTCTGCAGCACCGAATGAGAGAACTCAAGGTCCTCCTCAGCCAGGGTATCAAATTTGTAGAATTTAGCAAACGTGCTTGCCCCTGACCAAGTTGCAGCTCGGCAAAGTTGTAAAGCCGAGACCCCTCGGGCAGCCGCCCAAGATGAGCCCACCTTCCTCGTGGAATGGGCTTTCACTGATTTAGGATGCGGCAATCTAGCCGCAGAATGTGCCAGCTGAATTGTGCTACAAATCCAGCGAGCAATAGTCTGCTTAGAAGCAGGAGCACCTATTTTGTTGGGTGCATACAGGATAAAAAGCGAGTCAGTTTTCCTGACTCCAGCCGTCCTGGAAACATAAATTTTCAAGGCCCTGACTACGTCCAGTAACTTGGAATCCTCCAAGTCCCTAGTAGCCGCAGGCACTACAATAGGTTGGTTCAAGTGAAAAGCTGATACCACCTTAGGGAGAAACTGGGGACGAGTCCTCAATTCTGCCCTATCCATATGGAAAATCAGATAAGGGCTTTTACATGACAAAGCCGCCAATTCTGACACACGCCTGGCCGAAGCCAAGGCCAATAACATGACCACTTTCCACGTGAGATATTTCAGATCCACAGTTTTAAGTGGCTCAAACCAATGTGATTTTAGGAAATTCAACACCACATTGAGATCCCAAGGTGCCACAGGAGGCACAAAAGGGGGCTGAATATGAAGCACTCCCTTTACAAAAGTCTGAACTTCAGGCAGTGAAGCCAGTTCTTTCTGGAAGAAAATCGACAGAGCCGAAATCTGGACCTTAATGGAACCCAATTTTAGGCCCATAGTCACTCCCGACTGTAGGAAGTGCAGAAAACGACCCAGCTGAAATTCCTCTGTAGGGGCCTTCCTGGCCTCACACCACGCAACATATTTTCGCCAAATACGGTGATAATGGTTTGCGGTTACTTCTTTCCTGGCTTTTATCAGCGTAGGAATGACTTCCTCCGGAATGCCCTTTTCCTTTAGGATCCGGAATTCAACCGCCATGCCGTCAAACGCAGCCGCGGTAAGTCTTGGAACAGACAGGGCCCCTGCTGTAGCAGATCCTGTCTGAGCGGTAGAGGCCATGGGTCCTCTGATATCATTTCTTGAAGTTCTGGGTACCAAGCTCTTCTTGGCCAATCCGGAACCACGAGTATCGTTCTTACTCCTCGCCTTCTTATTATTCTCAGTACCTTTGGTATGAGAGGCAGAGGAGGGAACACATAAACCGACTGGTACACCCACGGTGTCACTAGAGCGTCCACAGCTATCGCCTGAGGGTCCCTTGACCTGGCGCAATATCTCTTTAGCTTTTTGTTGAGGCGGGACGCCATCATGTCCACCTGTGGCCTTTCCCAACGGTTTACCAACAGTAGGAAGACTTCTGGATGAAGTCCCCACTCTCCCGGGTGTAGGTCGTGTCTGCTGAGGAAGTCTGCTTCCCAGTTGTCCACTCCCGGAATGAACACTGCTGACAGTGCTAGTATGTGATTTTCCGCCCATCGGAGAATCCTTGTGGCTTCTGCCATCTCCATCCTGCTTCTTGTGCCGCCCTGTCGGTTTACATGGGCGACTGCCGTGATGTTGTCTGATTGGATCAGAACCGGCTGGTTTTGAAGCAGGGGCCTTGCCTGACTTAGGGCATTGTAAATGGCCCTCAGTTCCAGAATATTTATGTGTAGGGACGACTCCTGACTTGACCAAAGTCCCTGGAAATTTCTTCCCTGTGTGACTGCGCCCCAGCCTCGAAGGCTGGCATCCGTGGTCACCAGGACCCAGTCCTGTATGCCGAATCTGCGGCCCTCTAGAAGATGAGCACTCTGCAGCCACCACAGTAGAGACACCCTGGTCCTTGGAGACAGGGTTATCAGTTGATGCATCTGAAGGTGCGATCCAGACCACTTGTCCAGGAGGTCCCACTGGAAGGTCCTTGCATGGAACCTGCCGAATGGAATTGCTTCGTATGAAGCCACCATTTTTCCCAGGACTCGTGTGCAGTGATGCACCGATACCCGTTTTGGTTTTAGGAGGTCTCTGACTAGAGATGACAGCTCCTTGGCTTTCTCCTGCGGGAGAAACACTTTTTTCTGTTCTGTGTCCAGAATCATCCCCAGGAACAGTAAGCGTGTGGAAGGAACCAGTTGTGATTTTTAGAGATGAGCGCCTGAAATTTTTCGGGTTTTGTGTTTTGGTTTTGGGTTCGGTTCCGCGGCCGTGTTTTGGGTTCGAACGCGTTTTGGCAAAACCTCACCGAATTTTTTTTGTCGGATTCGGGTGTGTTTTGGGTTCGGGTGTTTTTTTCAAAAAACACTAAAAAACAGCTTAAATCATAGAATTTGGGGGTCATTTTGATCCCAAAGTATTATTAACCTCAAAAACCATAATTTACACTCATTTTCAGTCTATTCTGAATACCTCACACCTCACAATATTATTTTTAGTCCTAAAATTTGCACCGAGGTCGCTGTGTGAGTAAGATAAGCGACCCTAGTGGCCGACACAAACACCGGGCCCATCTAGGAGTGGCACTGCAGTGTCACGCAGGATGTCCCTTCCAAAAAACCCTCCCCAAACAGCACATGACGCAAAGAAAAAAAGAGGCGCAATGAGGTAGCTGTGTGAGTAAGATTAGCGACCCTAGTGGCCGACACAAACACCGGGCCCATCTAGGAGTGGCACTGCAGTGTCACGCAGGATGGCCCTTCCAAAAAACCCTCCCCAAACAGCACATGACGCAAAGAAAAAAAGAGGCGCAATGAGGTAGCTGTGTGAGTAAGATTAGCGACCCTAGTGGCCGACACAAACACCGGGCCCATCTAGGAGTGGCACTGCAGTGTCACGCAGGATGTCCCTTCCAAAAAACCCTCCCCAAACAGCACATGACGCAAAGAAAAAAAGAGGCGCAATGAGGTAGCTGTGTGAGTAAGATTAGCGACCCTAGTGGCCGACACAAACACCGGGCCCATCTAGGAGTGGCACTGCAGTGTCACGCAGGATGTCCCTTCCAAAAAACCCTCCCCAAACAGCACATGACGCAAAGAAAAAAAGAGGCGCAATGAGGTAGCTGACTGTGTGAGTAAGATTAGCGACCCTAGTGGCCGACACAAACACCGGGCCCATCTAGGAGTGGCACTGCAGTGTCACGCAGGATGTCCCTTCCAAAAAACCCTCCCCAATCAGCACATGATGCAAAGAAAAAGAAAAGAAAAACGAGGTGCAAGATGGAATTGTCCTTGGGCCCTCCCACCCACCCGTATGTTGTATAAACAAAACAGGACATGCACACTTTAACCAACCCATCATTTCAGTGACAGGGTCTGCCACACGACTGTGACTGATATGACGGGTTGGTTTGGACCCCCCCCAAAAAAGAAGCAATTAATCTCTCCTTGCACAAACTGGCTCTACAGAGGCAAGATGTCCACCTCATCTTCACCCTCCGATATATCACCGTGTACATCCCCCTCCTCACAGATTATCAATTCGTCCCCACTGGAATCCACCATCTCAGCTCCCTGTGTACTTTGTGGAGGCAATTGCTGCTGGTCAATGTCTCCGCGGAGGAATTGATTATAATTCATTTTAATGAACATCATCTTCTCCACATTTTCTGGATGTAACCTCGTACGCCGATTGCTGACAAGGTGAGCGGCGGCACTAAACACTCTTTCGGAGTACACACTTGTGGGAGGGCAACTTAGGTAGAATAAAGCCAGTTTGTGCAAGGGCCTCCAAATTGCCTCTTTTTCCTGCCAGTATAAGTACGGACTGTGTGACGTGCCTACTTGGATGCGGTCACTCATATAATCCTCCACCATTCTATCAATGTTGAGAGAATCATATGCAGTGACAGTAGACGACATGTCCGTAATCGTTGTCAGGTCCTTCAGTCCGGACCAGATGTCAGCATCAGCAGTCGCTCCAGACTGCCCTGCATCACCGCCAGCGGGTGGGCTCGGAATTCTGAGCCTTTTCCTCGCACCCCCAGTTGCGGGAGAATGTGAAGGAGGAGATGTTGACAGGTCGCGTTCCGCTTGACTTGACAATTTTGTCACCAGCAGGTCTTTCAACCCCAGCAGACTTGTGTCTGCCGGAAAGAGAGATCCAAGGTAGGCTTTAAATCTAGGATCGGGCACGGTGGCCAAAATGTAGTGCTCTGATTTCAACAGATTGACCACCCGTGAATCCTTGTTAAGCGAATTAAGGGCAGCATCCACAAGTCCCACATGCCTAGCGGGAATCGCTCCCTTTTAGCTCCTTCTTCAATGCCTCCAGCTTCTTCTGCAAAAGCCTGATGAGGGGAATGACCTGACTCAGGCTGGCAGTGTCTGAACTGACTTCACGTGTGGCAAGTTCAAAGGGCATCAGAACCTTGCACAACGTTGAAATCATTCTCCACTGCACTTGAGACAGGTGCATTCCACCTCCTATATCGTGCTCAATTGTATAGGCTTGAATGGCCTTTTGCTGCTCCTCCAACCTCTGAAGCATATAGAGGGTTGAATTCCACCTCGTTACCACTTCTTGCTTCAGATGATGGCAGGGCAGGTTCAGTAGTTTTTGGTGGTGCTCCAGTCTTCTGTACGTGGTGCCTGTACGCCGAAAGTGTCCCGCAATTCTTCTGGCCACCGACAGCATCTCTTGCACGCCCCTGTCGTTTTTTAAAAAATTCTGCACCACCAAATTCAAGGTATGTGCAAAACATGGGACGTGCTGGAATTTGCCCATATTTAATGCACACACAATATTGCTGGCGTTGTCCGATGCCACAAATCCACAGGAGAGTCCAATTGGGGTAAGCCATTCCGCGATGATCTTCCTCAGTTGCCGTAAGAGGTTTTCAGCTGTGTGCGTATTCTGGAAAGCGGTGATACAAAGCGTAGCCTGCCTAGGAAAGAGTTGGCGTTTGCGAGATGCTGCTACTGGTGCCGCCGCTGCTGTTCTTGCGGCGGGAGTCCATACATCTACCCAGTGGGCTGTCAGTCATATAGTCCTGACCCTGCCCTGCTCCACTTGTCCACATGTCCGTGGTTAAGTGGACATTGGGTACAACTGCATTTTTTAGGACACTGGTGAGTCTTTTTCTGACGTCCGTGTACATTCTCGGTATCGCCTGCCTAGAGAAGTGGAACCTAGATGGTATTTGGTAACGGGGGCACACTGCCTCAATAAATTGTCTAGTTCCCTGTGAACTAACGGCGGATACCGGACGCACGTCTAACACCAACATAGTTGTCAAGGCCTCAGTTATCCGCTTTGCAGTAGGATGACTGCTGTGATATTTCATCTTCCTCGCAAAGGACTGTTGAACAGTCAATTGCTTACTGGAAGTAGTACAAGTGGGCTTACGACTTCCCCTCTGGGATGACCATCGACTCCCAGCGGCAACAACAGCAGCGCCAGCAGCAGTAGGCGTTACACGCAAGGATGCATCGGAGGAATCCCAGGCAGGAGAGGACTCGTCAGAATTGCCAGTGACATGGCCTGCAGGACTATTGGCATTCCTGGGGAAGGAGGAAATTGACACTGAGGGAGTTGGTGGGGTGGTTTGCGTGAGCTTGGTTACAAGAGGAAGGGATTTACTGGTCAGTGGACTGCTTCCGCTGTCACCCAAAGTTTTTGAACTTGTCACTGACTTATTATGAATGCGCTGCAGGTGACGTATAAGGGAGGATGTTCCGAGGTGGTTAACGTCCTTACCCCTACTTATTACAGCTTGACAAAGGGAACACACGGCTTGACACCTGTTGTCCGCATTTCTGGTGAAATACCTCCACACCGAAGAGCTGATTTTTTTGGTATTTTCACCTGGCATGTCAACGGCCATATTCCTCCCACGGACAACAGGTGTCTCCCCGGGTGCCTGACTTAAACAAACCACCTCACCATCAGAATCCTCCTGGTCAATTTCCTCCCCAGCGCCAGCAACACCCATATCCTCCTCATCCTGGTGTACTTCAACACTGACATCTTCAATCTGACTATCAGGAACTGGACTGCGGGTGCTCCTTCCAGCACTTGCAGGGGGCGTGCAAATGGTGGAAGGCACATGCTCTTCACGTCCAGTGTTGGGAAGGTCAGGCATCGCAACCGACACAATTGGACTCTCCTTGTGGATTTGGGATTTCGAAGAATGCACAGTTCTTTGCTGTGCTGCTTTTGCCAGCTTGAGTCTTTTCATTTTTCTAGCGAGAGGCTGAGTGCTTCCATCCTCATGTGAAGCTGAACCACTAGCCATGAACATAGGCCAGGGCCTCAGCCGTTCCTTGCCACTCCGTGTGGTAAATGGCATATTGGCAAGTTTACGCTTCTCCTCCGACAATTTTATTTTAGGTTTTGGAGTCCTTTTTTTTCTGATATTTGGTGTTTTGGATTTGACATGCTCTGTACTATGACATTGGGCATCGGCCTTGGCAGACGACGTTGCTGGCATTTCATCGTCTCGGCCATGACTAGTGGCAGCAGCTTCAGCACGAGGTGGAAGTGGATCTTGATCTTTCCCTAATTTTGGAACCTCAACATTTTTGTTCTCCATATTTTAATAGGCACAACTAAAAGGCACCTCAGGTAAACAATGGAGATGGATACTAGTATACAATTATGGACTGCCTGCCGACTGCAGACACAGAGGTAGCCACAGCCGTGAACTACCGTACTGTACTGTGTCTGCAGCTAATATAGACTGGTTGATAAAGAGAAGATGTCTATGTAACTATGTATGTATAAAGAAGACTGAAAAAAATCCACGGTTAGGTGGTATACAATTATGGACGGACTGCCTGCCGAGTGCAGACACAGAGGTAGCCACAGCCGTGAACTACCGTACTGTACTGTGTCTGCAGCTAATATAGACTGGTTGATAAAGAGAAGATGTCTATGTAACTATGTATGTATAAAGAAGAATGAAAAAAATCCACGGTTAGGTGGTATTACAATTATGGACGGACTGCCTGCCGAGTGCAGAGACACAGAGGTAGCCACAGCCGTGAACTACCGTACTGTGTCTGCTGCGACTGGATGATAAATGATATAAAAAATATATATATATCACTACTGCAGCCGGACAGGTATATATTATATATTATATAATGACGGACCTGCTGGACACTGTCTGTCAGCAGAATGAGTTTTATTTTTATAGAATAAAAAAAAAAAAAACACACAAGTGAAGTCACACGACGAGTGTTTAACTTTTTCAGGCAATCACAATATAAGTATACTACTAACTATACTGGTGGTCAGTGTGGTCAGGTCACTGGTCAGTCACACTGGCAGTGGCACTCCTGCAGCAAAAGTGTGCACTGTTTAATTTTAATATAATATGTACTCCTGGCTCCTGCTATAACCTATAACTGGCACTGCAGTAGTGCTCCCCAGTCTCCCCCACAATTATAAGCTGTGTGAGCTGAGCAGTCAGACAGATATATAATATATATAGATGATGCAGCACACTGGCCTGAGCCTGAGCAGTGCACACAGATATGGTATGTGACTGACTGAGTCACTGTGTGTATCGCTTTTTTCAGGCAGAGAACGGATATATTAAATAAACTGCACTGTGTGTCTGGTGGTCACTCACTATATAATATATTATGTACTCCTGGCTCCTGCTATAACCTATAACTGGCACTGCAGTAGTGCTCCCCAGTCTCCCCCACAATTATAAGCTGTGTGAGCTGAGCAGTCAGACAGATATATAATATATATAGATGATGCAGCACACTGGCCTGAGCCTGAGCAGTGCACACAGATATGGTATGTGACTGACTGAGTCACTGTGTGTATCGCTTTTTTCAGGCAGAGAACGGATATATTAAATAAACTGCACTGTGTGTCTGGTGGTCACTCACTATATAATATATTATGTACTCCTGGCTCCTGCTATAACCTATAACTGGCACTGCAGTAGTGCTCCCCAGTCTCCCCCACAATTATAAGCTGTGTGAGCTGAGCAGTCAGACAGATATATATAATATTATATATAGATAATAGATGATGCAGCACACTGGCCTGAGCCTGAGCAGTGCACACAGATATGGTATGTGATAGAGATGAGCGCCTGAAATTTTTCGGGTTTTGTGTTTTGGTTTTGGGTTCGGTTCCGCGGCCGTGTTTTGGGTTCGAACGCGTTTTGGCAAAACCTCACCGAATTATTTTTGTCGGATTCGGGTGTGTTTTGGATTCGGGTGTTTTTTTCCAAAAACACTAAAAAACAGCTTAAATCATAGAATTTGGGGGTCATTTTGATCCCAAAGTATTATTAACCTCAAAAACCATAATTTACACTCATTTTCAGTCTATTCTGAATACCTCACACCTCACAATATTATTTTTAGTCCTAAAATTTGCACCGAGGTCGCTGTGTGAGTAAGATAAGCGACCCTAGTGGCCGACAAACACCGGGCCCATCTAGGAGTGGCACTGCAGTGTCGCGCAGGATGTCCCTTCCAAAAAACCCTCCCCAAACAGCACATGACGCAAAGAAAAAAAGAGGCGCAATGAGGTAGCTGTGTGAGTAAGATTAGCGACCCTAGTGGCCGACACAAACACCGGGCCCATCTAGGAGTGGCACTGCAGTGTCACGCAGGATGGCCCTTCCAAAAAACCCTCCCCAAACAGCACATGACGCAAAGAAAAAAAGAGGCGCAATGAGGTAGCTGTGTGAGTAAGATTAGCGACCCTAGTGGCCGACACAAACACCGGGCCCATCTAGGAGTGGCACTGCAGTGTCACGCAGGATGGCCCTTCCAAAAAACCCTCCCCAAACAGCACATGACGCAAAGAAAAAAAGAGGCGCAATGAGGTAGCTGACTGTGTGAGTAAGATTAGCGACCCTAGTGGCCGACACAAACACCGGGCCCATCTAGGAGTGGCACTGCAGTGTCACGCAGGATGTCCCTTCCAAAAAACCCTCCCCAAACAGCACATGACGCAAAGAAAAAAAGAGGCGCAATGAGGTAGCTGTGTGAGTAAGATTAGCGACCCTAGTGGCCGACACAAACACCGGGCACATCTAGGAGTGGCACTGCAGTGTCACGCAGGATGTCCCTTCCAAAAAACCCTCCCCAAACAGCACATGACGCAAAGAAAAAAAGAGGTGCAATGAGGTAGCTGTGTGAGTAAGATTAGCGACCCTAGTGGCCGACACAAACACCGGGCCCATCTAGGAGTGGCACTGCAGTGTCACGCAGGATGTCCCTTCCAAAAAACCCTCCCCAATCAGCACATGATGCAAAGAAAAAGAAAAGAAAAAAGAGGTGCAAGATGGAATTATCCTTGGGCCCTCCCACCCACCCTTATGTTGTATAAACAAAACAGGACATGCACACTTTAACCAACCCATCATTTCAGTGACAGGGTCTGCCACACGACTGTGACTGATATGACGGGTTGGTTTGGACCCCCCCCAAAAAAGAAGCAATTAATCTCTCCTTGCACAAACTGGCTCTACAGAGGCAAGATGTCCACCTCATCTTCACCCTCCGATATATCACCGTGTACATCCCCCTCCTCACAGATTATCAATTCGTCCCCACTGGAATCCACCATCTCAGCTCCCTGTGTACTTTGTGGAGGCAATTGCTGCTGGTCAATGTCTCCGCGGAGGAATTGATTATAATTCATTTTAATGAACATCATCTTCTCCACATTTTCTGGATGTAACCTCGTACGCCGATTGCTGACAAGGTGAGCGGCGGCACTAAACACTCTTTCGGAGTACACACTTGTGGGAGGGCAACTTAGGTAGAATAAAGCCAGTTTGTGCAAGGGCCTCCAAATTGCCTCTTTTTCCTGCCAGTATAAGTACGGACTGTGTGACGTGCCTACTTGGATGCGGTCACTCATATAATCCTCCACCATTCTATCAATGTTGAGAGAATCATATGCAGTGACAGTAGACGACATGTCCGTAATCGTTGTCAGGTCCTTCAGTCCGGACCAGATGTCAGCATCAGCAGTCGCTCCAGACTGCCCTGCATCACCGCCAGCGGGTGGGCTCGGAATTCTGAGCCTTTTCCTCGCACCCCCAGTTGCGGGAGAATGTGAAGGAGGAGATGTTGACAGGTCGCGTTCCGCTTGACTTGACAATTTTGTCACCAGCAGGTCTTTCAACCCCAGCAGACCTGTGTCTGCCGGAAAGAGAGATCCAAGGTAGGCTTTAAATCTAGGATCGAGCACGGTGGCCAAAATGTAGTGCTCTGATTTCAACAGATTGACCACCCGTGAATCCTTGTTAAGCGAATTAAGGGCTGCATCCACAAGTCCCACATGCCTAGCGGAATCGCTCCCTTTTAGCTCCTTCTTCAATGCCTCCAGCTTCTTCTGCAAAAGCCTGATGAGGGGAATGACCTGACTCAGGCTGGCAGTGTCTGAACTGACTTCACGTGTGGCAAGTTCAAAGGGCATCAGAACCTTGCACAACGTTGAAATCATTCTCCACTGCACTTGAGACAGGTGCATTCCATCTCCTATATCGTGCTCAATTGTATAGGCTTGAATGGCCTTTTGCTGCTCCTCCAACCTCTGAAGCATATAGAGGGTTGAATTCCACCTCGTTACCACTTCTTGCTTCAGATGATGGCAGGGCAGGTTCAGTAGTTTTTGGTGGTGCTCCAGTCTTCTGTACGTGGTGCCTGTACGCCGAAAGTGTCCCGCAATTTTTCTGGCCACCGACAGCATCTCTTGCACGCCCCTGTCGTTTTTTAAAAAATTCTGCACCACCAAATTCAAGGTATGTGCAAAACATGGGACGTGCTGGAATTTGCCCATATTTAATGCACACACAATATTGCTGGCGTTGTCCGATGCCACAAATCCACAGGAGAGTCCAATTGGGGTAAGCCATTCCGCGATGATCTTCCTCAGTTGCCGTAAGAGGTTTTCAGCTGTGTGCGTATTCTGGAAAGCGGTGATACAAAGCGTAGCCTGCCTAGGAAAGAGTTGGCGTTTGCGAGATGCTGCTACTGGTGCCGCCGCTGCTGTTCTTGCGGCGGGAGTCCATACATCTACCCAGTGGGCTGTCACAGTCATATAGTCCTGACCCTGCCCTGCTCCACTTGTCCACATGTCCGTGGTTAAGTGGACATTGGGTACAACTGCATTTTTTAGGAGACTGGTGAGTCTTTTTCTGACGTCCGTGTACATTCTCGGTATCGCCTGCCTAGAGAAGTGGAACCTAGATGGTATTTGGTAACGGGGGCACACTGCCTCAATAAATTGTCTAGTTCCCTGTGAACTAACGGCGGATACCGGACGCACGTCTAACACCAACATAGTTGTCAAGGACTCAGTTATCCGCTTTGCAGTAGGATGACTGCTGTGATATTTCATCTTCCTCGCAAAGGACTGTTGAACAGTCAATTGCTTACTGGAAGTAGTACAAGTGGGCTTACGACTTCCCCTCTGGGATGACCATCGACTCCCAGCGGCAACAACAGCAGCGCCAGCAGCAGTAGGCGTTACACGCAAGGATGCATCGGAGGAATCCCAGGCAGGAGAGGACTCGTCAGACTTGCCAGTGACATGGCCTGCAGGACTATTGGCATTCCTGGGGAAGGAGGAAATTGACACTGAGGGAGTTGGTGGGGTGGTTTGCGTGAGCTTGGTTACAAGAGGAAGGGATTTACTGGTCAGTGGACTGCTTCCGCTGTCACCCAAAGTTTTTGAACTTGTCACTGACTTATTATGAATGCGCTGCAGGTGACGTATAAGGGAGGATGTTCCGAGGTGGTTAACGTCCTTACCCCTACTTATTACAGCTTGACAAAGGGAACACACGGCTTGACACCTGTTGTCCGCATTTCTGGTGAAATACCTCCACACCGAAGAGCTGATTTTTTTTGGTATTTTCACCTGGCATGTCAACGGCCATATTCCTCCCACGGACAACAGGTGTCTCCCCGGGTGCCTGACTTAAACAAACCACCTCACCATCAGAATCCTCCTGGTCAATTTCCTCCCCAGCGCCAGCAACACCCATATCCTCCTCATCCTGGTGTACTTCAATACTGACATCTTCAATCTGACTATCAGGAACTGGACTGCGGGTGCTCCTTCCAGCACTTGCAGGGGGCGTGCAAATGGTGGAAGGCGCATGCTCTTCACGTCCAGTGTTGGGAAGGTCAGGCATCGCAACCGACACAATTGGACTCTCCTTGTGGATTTGGGATTTCAAAGAACGCACAGTTCTTTGCGGTGCTTTTGCCAGCTTGAGTCTTTTCAGTTTTCTAGCGAGAGGCTGAGTGCTTCCATCCTCATGTGAAGCTGAACCACTAGCCATGAACATAGGCCAGGGCCTCAGCCGTTCCTTGCCACTCCGTGTGGTAAATGGCATATTGGCAAGTTTACGCTTCTCCTCCGACAATTTTATTTTAGGTTTTGGAGTCCTTTTTTTACTGATATTTGGTGTTTTGGTTTTGACATGCTCTGTACTATGCCATTGGGCATCGGCCTTGGCAGACGACGTTGCTGGCATTTCATCGTCTCGGCCATGACTAGTGGCAGCAGCTTCAGCACGAGGTGGAAGTGGATCTTGATCTTTCCCTAATTTTGGAACCTCAACATTTTTGTTCTCCATATTTTAATAGGCACAACTAAAAGGCACCTCAGGTAAACAATGGAGATGGATGGATTGGATACTAGTATACAATTATGGACGGGCTGCCGAGTGCCGACACAGAGGTAGCCACAGCCGTGAACTACCGCACTGTTCTGTGTCTGCTGCTAATATATAGACTGGTTGATAAAGAGATAGTATACTCGTAACTAGTATGTATGTATAAAGAAAGAAAAAAAAACCACGGTTAGGTGGTATATACAATTATGGACGGGCTGCCGAGTGCCGACACAGAGGTAGCCACAGCCGTGAACTACCGCACTGTACTGTGTCTGCTGCTAATATATAGACTGGTTGATAAAGAGATAGTATACTCGTAACTAGTATGTATGTATAAAGAAAGAAAAAAAAACCACGGTTAGGTCACTGGTATATACAATTATGGACGGGCTGCCGAGTGCCGACACAGAGGTAGCCACAGCCGTGAACTACCGCACTGTACTGTGTCTGCTGCTAATATATAGACTGGTTGATAAAGAGATAGTATACTCGTAACTAGTATGTATGTATAAAGAAAGAAAAAAAAACCACGGTTAGGTCACTGGTATATACAATTATGGACGGGCTGCGGAGTGCCGACACAGAGGTAGCCACAGCCGTGAACTACCGCACTGTACTGTGTCTGCTGCTAATATATAGACTGGTTGATAAAGAGATAGTATACTCGTAACTAGTATGTATGTATAAAGAAAGAAAAAAAAACCACGGTTAGGTGGTATATACAATTATGGACGGGCTGCCGAGTGCCGACACAGAGGTAGCCACAGCCGTGAACTACCGCACTGTACTGTGTCTGCTGCTAATATATAGACTGGTTGATAAAGAGATAGTATACTCGTAACTAGTATGTATGTATAAAGAAAGAAAAAAAAAAAACCACGGTTAGGTCACTGGTATATACAATTATGGACGGGCTGCCGAGTGCCGACACAGAGGTAGCCACAGCCGTGAACTACCGCACTGTACTGTGTCTGCTGCTAATATATAGACTGGTTGATAAAGAGATAGTATACTCGTAACTAGTATGTATGTATAAAGAAAGAAAAAAAAACCACGGTTAGGTCACTGGTATATACAATTATGGACGGGCTGCCGAGTGCCGACACAGAGGTAGCCACAGCCGTGAACTACCGCACTGTACTGTGTCTGCTGCTAATATATAGACTGGTTGATAAAGAGATAGTATACTCGTAACTAGTATGTATGTATAAAGAAAGAAAAAAAAACCACGGTTAGGTCACTGGTATATACAATTATGGACGGGCTGCCGAGTGCCGACACAGAGGTAGCCACAGCCGTGAACTACCGCACTGTACTGTGTCTGCTGCTAATATAGACTGGTTGATAAAGAGATAGTATACTACTAATATTATATACTGGTGGTCAGGTCACTGGTCACTAGTCACACTGGCAGTGGCACTCCTGCAGCAAAAGTGTGCACTGTTTAATTTTAATATAATATTATGTACTCCTGGCTCCTGCTATAACCTATAACTGGCACTGCAGTAGTGCTCCCCAGTCTCCCCCACAATTATAAGCTGTGTGAGCTGAGCAGTCAGACAGATATATAATATATATAGATGATGCAGCACACTGGCCTGAGCCTGAGCAGTGCACACAGATATGGTATGTATGTGACTGAGTCACTGTGTGCTGTGTATCGCTTTTTTCAGGCAGAGAACGGATTATAAATAAAAGTGGTGGTCACTGGTCACTATCAGCAAAACTCTGCACTGTACACTACTGAGTACTCCTAATGCTCCCCAAAATTAGTAAATCAAGTGTCTAAACGGAGAGGACGCCAGCCACGTCCTCTCCCTATCAATCTCAATGCACGTGTGAAAATGGCGGCGACGCGCGGCTCCTTATATAGAATCCGAGTCTCGCGATAGAATCCGAGCCTCGCGAGAATCCGACAGCGTCATGATGACGTTCGGGCGCGCTCGGGTTAACCGAGCAAGGCGGGAAGATCCGAGTCGCTCGGACTCGTGAAAAAAAACATGAAGTTCTGGCGGGTTCGGATTCAGAGAAACCGAACCCGCTCATCTCTAGTATGTGACTGAGTCACTGTGTGCTGTGTATCGCTTTTTTCAGGCAGAGAACGGATTATAAAGTAAACTGCACTGTCCTCACTAGTAAACTCTCTCCACTCAGTCTCTACACTTCTACAGTAACAGTACTCCTCCTAGTCAGCTCCAGTAAATCTCTCTCAGTCTCTTATAATCTAAATGGAGAGGACGCCAGCCACGTCCTCTCCCTATCAATCTCAATGCACGTGTGAAAATGGCGGCGACGCGCGGCTCCTTATATAGAATCCGAGTCTCGCGATAGAATCCGAGCCTCGCGAGAATCCGACAGCGTCATGATGACGTTCGGGCGCGCTCGGGTTAACCGAGCAAGGCGGGAAGATCCGAGTCGCTCGGACCCGTGAAAAAAAACATGAAGTTCTGGCGGGTTCGGATTCAGAGAAACCGAACCCGCTCATCTCTAGTGATTTTGGAATGTTTAGAATCCAGCCATGCTGTTGTAGCACTTCCCGAGATAGTGCTACTCCGACCAGTAACTGCTCCCTGGACCTCGCCTTTATAAGGAGATCGTCCAAGTACGGGATAATTAAAACTCCCTTTTTTCGAAGGAGTATCATCATTTCTGCCATTACCTTGGTAAACACCCTCGGTGCCGTGGACAGTCCAAACGGTAGTGTCTGGAATTGGTAATGGCAATCCTGTACCACAAATCTGAGGTACTCCTGGTGAGGATGGTAAATGGGGACATGTAGGTAAGCATCCTTGATGTCCAGGCAGAGCCGGCCCTAACCAATATGATGCCCTAGGCAAGATTTTGGCTGGTGCCCCCTAGCACTGCCGCTAGTTCTGCAGGAGATGCCTGGCATGAGTAAGCTGGCAGCTCTGCTAACGTCGGGCGCCTTTTGTTTATGAAAATGCATCATATTATTTGCATTACTATGCGGCTAGGATGCACAGGCAGCTTCTGCCGCGACTGCGGCTACATTACAGTGATTTCAAGGAATACACTGCAACGTAGCATTTTGTATGCAGATATAGCCGCAGTCACACACAGAATATAGGCATGCCGCATATCATTTTAATCAGCAGAAGCTGCTGGTGCCCCTAAGCATACCAAATGCCCTAGGCATTTGCCTAGTTTGCCTATGCCTAAAGCCGGCTCTGTGTCCAGGGATACCATGTAATCCCCCTCCTCCAGGCTTGCAATAACCGCCCTGAGCGATTCCATCTTGAACTTGAATTTTTTTATGTATGTGTTCAAGGATTTCAAATTTAAAATGGGTCTCACCGAACCGTCCGGTTTCGGTACCACAAACAGTGTGGAATAGTAACTAGAGATGAGCGGGTTCGGTTTCTCTGAATCCGAACCCGCCAGAACTTCATGTTTTTTTTCACGGGTCCGAGCGACTCGGATCTTCCCGCCTTGCTCGGTTAACCCGAGCGCGCCCGAACGTCATCATGACGCTGTCGGATTCTCGCGAGGCTCGGATTCTATCGCGAGACTCGGATTCTATATAAGGAGCCCGCGTCGCCGCCATTTTCACACGTGCATTGAGATTGATAGGGAGAGGACGTGGCTGGCGTCCTCTCCGTTTAGAATTAGAATAGATTAGAGAGACACTTGATTTACTAATTTTGGGGAGCATTAGGAGTACTCAGTAGTGTACAGTGCAGAGTTTTGCTGATAGTGACCAGTGACCACCACTTTTATTTATAATCCGTTCTCTGCCTGAAAAAAGCGATACACAGCACACAGTGACTCAGTCACATACCATATCTGTGTGCACTGCTCAGGCTCAGGCCAGTGTGCTGCATCATCTATTATCTATATATAATATTATATATATCTGTCTGACTGCTCAGCTCACACAGCTTATAATTGTGGGGGAGACTGGGGAGCACTACTGCAGTGCCAGTTATAGGTTATAGCAGGAGCCAGGAGTACATAATATATTATATAGTGAGTGACCACCAGACACACAGTGCAGTTTATTTAATATATCCGTTCTCTGCCTGAAAAAAGCGATACACACAGTGACTCAGTCAGTCACATACCATATCTGTGTGCACTGCTCAGGCTCAGGCCAGTGTGCTGCATCATCTATATATATATTATATATCTGTCTGACTGCTCAGCTCACACAGCTTATAATTGTGGGGGAGACTGGGGAGCACTACTGCAGTGCCAGTTATAGGTTATAGCAGGAGCCAGGAGTACATAATATTATATTAAAATTAAACAGTGCACACTTTTGCTGCAGGAGTGCCACTGCCAGTGTGACTAGTGACCAGTGACCTGACCACCAGTATATAATATTAGTAGTATACTATCTCTTTATCAACCAGTCTATATTAGCAGCAGACACAGTACAGTGCGGTAGTTCACGGCTGTGGCTACCTCTGTGTCGGCACTCGGCAGCCCGTCCATAATTGTATATACCACCTAACCGTGGGGTTTTTTTCTTTCTTTATACATACATACTAGTTACGAGTATACTATCTCTTTATCAACCAGTCTATATATTAGCAGCAGACACAGTACAGTGCGGTAGTTCACGGCTGTGGCTACCTCTGTGTCAGCACTCGGCAGCCCGTCCATAATTGTATATACCACCTAACCGTGGTTTTTTTTTCTTTCTTTATACATACATACTAGTTACGAGTATACTATCTCTTTATCAACCAGTCTATATATTAGCAGCAGACACAGTACAGTGCGGTAGTTCACGGCTGTGGCTACCTCTGTGTCGGCACTCGGCAGCCCGTCCATAATTGTATATACCACCTAACCGTGGTTTTTTTTTCTTTCTTTATACATACATACTAGTTACGAGTATACTATCTCTTTATCAACCAGTCTATATATTAGCAGCAGACACAGTACAGTGCGGTAGTTCACGGCTGTGGCTACCTCTGTGTCGGCACTCGGCAGCCCGTCCATAATTGTATATACCACCTAACCGTGGTTTTTTTTTCTTTCTTTATACATACATACTAGTTACGAGTATACTATCTCTTTATCAACCAGTCTATATATTAGCAGCAGACACAGTACAGTGCGGTAGTTCACGGCTGTGGCTACCTCTGTGTCGGCACTCGGCAGCCCGTCCATAATTGTATACTAGTATCCAATCCATCCATCTCCATTGTTTACCTGAGGTGCCTTTTAGTTGTGCCTATTAAAATATGGAGAACAAAAATGTTGAGGTTCCAAAATTAGGGAAAGATCAAGATCCACTTCCACCTCGTGCTGAAGCTGCTGCCACTAGTCATGGCCGAGACGATGAAATGCCAGCAACGTCGTCTGCCAAGGCCGATGCCCAATGTCATAGTACAGAGCATGTCAAATCCAAAACACCAAATATCAGTAAAAAGCCTCTTTTTTTCTTTGCGTCATGTGCTGTTTGGGGAGGGTTTTTTGGAAGGGACATCCTGCGTGACACTGCAGTGCCACTCCTAGATGGGCCCGGTGTTTGTGTCGGCCACTAGGGTCGCTAATCTTACTCACACAGCTACCTCATTGCGCCTCTTTTTTTCTTTGCGTCATGTGCTGTTTGGGGAGGGTTTTTTGGAAGGGACATCCTGCGTGACACTGCAGTGCCACTCCTAGATGGGCCCGGTGTTTGTGTCGGCCACTAGGGTCGCTAATCTTACTCACACAGCTACCTCATTGCGCCTCTTTTTTTCTTTGCGTCATGTGCTGTTTGGGGAGGGTTTTTTGGAAGGGCCATCCTGCGTGACACTGCAGTGCCACTCCTAGATGGGCCCGGTGTTTGTGTCGGCCACTAGGGTCGCTAATCTTACTCACACAGCTACCTCATTGCGCCTCTTTTTTTCTTTGCGTCATGTGCTGTTTGGGGAGGGTTTTTTGGAAGGGCCATCCTGCGTGACACTGCAGTGCCACTCCTAGATGGGCCCGGTGTTTGTGTCGGCCACTAGGGTCGCTAATCTTACTCACACAGCTACCTCATTGCGCCTCTTTTTTTCTTTGCGTCATGTGCTGTTTGGGGAGGGTTTTTTGGAAGGGACATCCTGCGTGACACTGCAGTGCCACTCCTAGATGGGCCCGGTGTTTGTGTCGGCCACTAGGGTCGCTAATCTTACTCACACAGCTACCTCATTGCGCCTCTTTTTTTCTTTGCGTCATGTGCTGTTTGGGGAGGGTTTTTTGGAAGGGACATCCTGCGTGACACTGCAGTGCCACTCCTAGATGGGCCCGGTGTTTGTGTCGGCCACTAGGGTCGCTTATCTTACTCACACAGCGACCTCGGTGCAAATTTTAGGACTAAAAATAATATTGTGAGGTGTGAGGTATTCAGAATAGACTGAAAATGAGTGTAAATTATTGTTTTTGAGGTTAATAATACTTTGGGATCAAAATGACCCCCAAATTCTATGATTTAAGCTGTTTTTTAGTGTTTTTTGAAAAAAACACCCGAATCCAAAACACACCCGAATCCGACAAAAAAAATTCGGTGAGGTTTTGCCAAAACGCGTTCGAACCCAAAACACGGCCGCGGAACCGAACCCAAAACCAAAACACAAAACCCGAAAAATTTCAGGCGCTCATCTCTAGTAACTAGAGATGAGCGGGTTCGGTTTCTCTGAATCCGAACCCGCCAGAACTTCATGTTTTTTTTCACGGGTCCGAGCGACTCGGATCTTCCCGCCTTGCTCGGTTAACCCGAGCGCGCCCGAACGTCATCATGACGCTGTCGGATTCTCGCGAGGCTCGGATTCTATCGCGAGACTCGGATTCTATATAAAGAGCCGCGCGTCGCCGCCATTTTCACACGAGCATTGAGATTGATAGGGAGAGGACGTGGCTGGCGTCCTCTCCGTTTAGAATTAGAATAGATTAGAGAGACACTTGATTTACTAATTTTGGGGAGCATTAGGAGTACTCAGTAGTGTACAGTGCAGAGTTTTGCTGATAGTGACCAGTGACCACCACTTTTATTTATAATCCGTTCTCTGCCTGAAAAAAGCGATACACAGCACACAGTGACTCAGTCACATACCATATCTGTGTGCACTGCTCAGGCTCAGGCCAGTGTGCTGCATCATCTATATATATTATATATCTGTCTGACTGCTCAGCTCACACAGCTTATAATTGTGGGGGAGACTGGGGAGCACTACTGCAGTGCCAGTTATAGGTTATAGCAGGAGCCAGGAGTACATAATATTATATTAAAATTAAACAGTGCACACTTTTGCTGCAGGAGTGCCACTGCCAGTGTGACTAGTGACCAGTGACCTGACCACCAGTATATAATATTAGTAGTATACTATCTCTTTATCAACCAGTCTATATTAGCAGCAGACACAGTACAGTGCGGTAGTTCACGGCTGTGGCTACCTCTGTGTCGGCACTCGGCAGCCCGTCCATAATTGTATATACCAGTGACCTAACCGTGGTTTTTTTTTCTTTCTTTATACATACATACTAGTTACGAGTATACTATCTCTTTATCAACCAGTCTATATATTAGCAGCAGACACAGTACAGTGCGGTAGTTCACGGCTGTGGCTACCTCTGTGTCGGCACTCGGCAGCCCGTCCATAATTGTATATACCACCTAACCGTGGTTTTTTTTTCTTTCTTTATACATACATACTAGTTACGAGTATACTATCTCTTTATCAACCAGTCTATATATTAGCAGCAGACACAGTACAGTGCGGTAGTTCACGGCTGTGGCTACCTCTGTGTCGGCACTCGGCAGCCCGTCCATAATTGTATATACCACCTAACCGTGGTTTTTTTTTCTTTCTTTATACATACATACTAGTTACGAGTATACTATCTCTTTATCAACCAGTCTATATATTAGCAGCAGACACAGTACAGTGCGGTAGTTCACGGCTGTGGCTACCTCTGTGTCGGCACTCGGCAGCCCGTCCATAATTGTATATACCACCTAACCGTGTTTTTTTTTTCTTTCTTTATACATACATACTAGTTACGAGTATACTATCTCTTTATCAACCAGTCTATATATTAGCAGCAGACACAGTACAGTGCGGTAGTTCACGGCTGTGGCTACCTCTGTGTCGGCACTCGGCAGCCCGTCCATAATTGTATATACCACCTAACCGTGGTTTTTTTTTCTTTCTTTATACATACATACTAGTTACGAGTATACTATCTCTTTATCAACCAGTCTATATATTAGCAGCAGACACAGTACAGTGCGGTAGTTCACGGCTGTGGCTACCTCTGTGTCGGCACTCGGCAGCCCGTCCATAATTGTATATACCACCTAACCGTGGTTTTTTTTTCTTTCTTTATACATACATACTAGTTACGAGTATACTATCTCTTTATCAACCAGTCTATATATTAGCAGCAGACACAGTACAGTGCGGTAGTTCACGGCTGTGGCTACCTCTGTGTCGGCACTCGGCAGCCCGTCCATAATTGTATATACCACCTAACCGTGGTTTTTTTTTCTTTCTTTATACATACATACTAGTTACGAGTATACTATCTCTTTATCAACCAGTCTATATATTAGCAGCAGACACAGTACAGTGCGGTAGTTCACGGCTGTGGCTACCTCTGTGTCGGCACTCGGCAGCCCGTCCATATTTGTATATACCACCTAACCGTGGTTTTTTTTCTTTCTTTATACATACATACTAGTTACGAGTATACTATCTCTTTATCAACCAGTCTATATATTAGCAGCAGACACAGTACAGTGCGGTAGTTCACGGCTGTGGCTACCTCTGTGTCGGCACTCGGCAGCCCGTCCATAATTGTATACTAGTATCCAATCCATCCATCTCCATTGTTTACCTGAGGTGCCTTTTAGTTGTGCCTATTAAAATATGGAGAACAAAAATGTTGAGGTTCCAAAATTAGGGAAAGATCAAGATCCACTTCCACCTCGTGCTGAAGCTGCTGCCACTAGTCATGGCCGAGACGATGAACTGCCAGCAACGTCGTCTGCCAAGGCCGATGCCCAATGTCATAGTACAGAGCATGTCAAATCCAAAACACCAAATATCAGTAAAAAGCCTCTTTTTTTTTCTTTGCGTCATGTGCTGTTTGGGGAGGGTTTTTTGGAAGGGACATCCTGCGTGACACTGCAGTGCCACTCCTAGATGGGCCCGGTGTTTGTGTCGGCCACTAGGGTCGCTTATCTTACTCACACAGCGACCTCGGTGCAAATTTTAGGACTAAAAATAATATTGTGAGGTGTGAGGTATTCAGAATAGACTGAAAATGAGTGTAAATTATTGTTTTTGAGGTTAATAATACTTTGGGATCAAAATGACCCCCAAATTCTATGATTTAAGCTGTTTTTTAGTGTTTTTTGAAAAAAACACCCGAATCCAAAACACACCCGAATCCGACAAAAAAAATTCGGTGAGGTTTTGCCAAAACGCGTTCGAACCCAAAACACGGCCGCGGAACCGAACCCAAAACCAAAACACAAAACCCGAAAAATTTCAGGCGCTCATCTCTAGTAACTAGAGATGAGCGGGTTCGGTTTCTCTGAATCCGAACCCGCCAGAACTTCATGTTTTTTTTCACGGGTCCGAGCGACTCGGATCTTCCCGCCTTGCTCGGTTAACCCGAGCGCGCCCGAACGTCATCATGACGCTGTCGGATTCTCGCGAGGCTCGGATTCTATCGCGAGACTCGGATTCTATATAAGGAGCCGCGCGTCGCCGCCATTTTCACACGAGCATTGAGATTGATAGGGAGAGGACGTGGCTGGCGTCCTCTCCGTTTAGAATTAGAATAGATTAGAGAGACACTTGATTTACTAATTTTGGGGAGCATTAGGAGTACTCAGTAGTGTACAGTGCAGAGTTTTGCTGATAGTGACCAGTGACCACCACTTTTATTTATAATCCGTTCTCTGCCTGAAAAAAGCGATACACAGCACACAGTGACTCAGTCACATACCATATCTGTGTGCACTGCTCAGGCTCAGGCCAGTGTGCTGCATCATCTATATATATTATATATCTGTCTGACTGCTCAGCTCACACAGCTTATAATTGTGGGGGAGACTGGGGAGCACTACTGCAGTGCCAGTTATAGGTTATAGCAGGAGCCAGGAGTACATAATATTATATTAAAATTAAACAGTGCACACTTTTGCTGCAGGAGTGCCACTGCCAGTGTGACTAGTGACCAGTGACCTGACCACCAGTATATAATATTAGTAGTATACTATCTCTTTATCAACCAGTCTATATTAGCAGCAGACACAGTACAGTGCGGTAGTTCACGGCTGTGGCTACCTCTGTGTCGGCACTCGGCAGCCCGTCCATAATTGTATATACCAGTGACCTAACCGTGGTTTTTTTTTCTTTCTTTATACATACATACTAGTTACGAGTATACTATCTCTTTATCAACCAGTCTATATATTAGCAGCAGACACAGTACAGTGCGGTAGTTCACGGCTGTGGCTACCTCTGTGTCGGCACTCGGCAGCCCGTCCATAATTGTATATACCACCTAACCGTGGTTTTTTTTTCTTTCTTTATACATACATACTAGTTACGAGTATACTATCTCTTTATCAACCAGTCTATATATTAGCAGCAGACACAGTACAGTGCGGTAGTTCACGGCTGTGGCTACCTCTGTGTCGGCACTCGGCAGCCCGTCCATAATTGTATATACCACCTAACCGTGGTTTTTTTTTCTTTCTTTATACATACATACTAGTTACGAGTATACTATCTCTTTATCAACCAGTCTATATATTAGCAGCAGACACAGTACAGTGCGGTAGTTCACGGCTGTGGCTACCTCTGTGTCGGCACTCGGCAGCCCGTCCATAATTGTATATACCACCTAACCGTGTTTTTTTTTTCTTTCTTTATACATACATACTAGTTACGAGTATACTATCTCTTTATCAACCAGTCTATATATTAGCAGCAGACACAGTACAGTGCGGTAGTTCACGGCTGTGGCTACCTCTGTGTCGGCACTCGGCAGCCCGTCCATAATTGTATATACCACCTAACCGTGGTTTTTTTTTCTTTCTTTATACATACATACTAGTTACGAGTATACTATCTCTTTATCAACCAGTCTATATATTAGCAGCAGACACAGTACAGTGCGGTAGTTCACGGCTGTGGCTACCTCTGTGTCGGCACTCGGCAGCCCGTCCATAATTGTATATACCACCTAACCGTGGTTTTTTTTTCTTTCTTTATACATACATACTAGTTACGAGTATACTATCTCTTTATCAACCAGTCTATATATTAGCAGCAGACACAGTACAGTGCGGTAGTTCACGGCTGTGGCTACCTCTGTGTCGGCACTCGGCAGCCCGTCCATAATTGTATATACCACCTAACCGTGGTTTTTTTTTCTTTCTTTATACATACATACTAGTTACGAGTATACTATCTCTTTATCAACCAGTCTATATATTAGCAGCAGACACAGTACAGTGCGGTAGTTCACGGCTGTGGCTACCTCTGTGTCGGCACTCGGCAGCCCGTCCATATTTGTATATACCACCTAACCGTGGTTTTTTTTCTTTCTTTATACATACATACTAGTTACGAGTATACTATCTCTTTATCAACCAGTCTATATATTAGCAGCAGACACAGTACAGTGCGGTAGTTCACGGCTGTGGCTACCTCTGTGTCGGCACTCGGCAGCCCGTCCATAATTGTATACTAGTATCCAATCCATCCATCTCCATTGTTTACCTGAGGTGCCTTTTAGTTGTGCCTATTAAAATATGGAGAACAAAAATGTTGAGGTTCCAAAATTAGGGAAAGATCAAGATCCACTTCCACCTCGTGCTGAAGCTGCTGCCACTAGTCATGGCCGAGACGATGAAATGCCAGCAACGTCGTCTGCCAAGGCCGATGCCCAATGTCATAGTACAGAGCATGTCAAATCCAAAACACCAAATATCAGTAAAAAGCCTCTTTTTTTTTCTTTGCGTCATGTGCTGTTTGGGGAGGGTTTTTTGGAAGGGACATCCTGCGTGACACTGCAGTGCCACTCCTAGATGGGCCCGGTGTTTGTGTCGGCCACTAGGGTCGCTAATCTTACTCACACAGCTACCTCATTGCGCCTCTTTTTTTCTTTGCGTCATGTGCTGTTTGGGGAGGGTTTTTTGGAAGGGCCATCCTGCGTGACACTGCAGTGCCACTCCTAGATGGGCCCGGTGTTTGTGTCGGCCACTAGGGTCGCTAATCTTACTCACACAGCTACCTCATTGCGCCTCTTTTTTTCTTTGCGTCATGTGCTGTTTGGGGAGGGTTTTTTGGAAGGGACATCCTGCGTGACACTGCAGTGCCACTCCTAGATGGGCCCGGTGTTTGTGTCGGCCACTAGGGTCGCTAATCTTACTCACACAGTCAGCTACCTCATTGCGCCTCTTTTTTTCTTTGCGTCATGTGCTGTTTGGGGAGGGTTTTTTGGAAGGGCCATCCTGCGTGACACTGCAGTGCCACTCCTAGATGGGCCCGGTGTTTGTGTCGGCCACTAGGGTCGCTAATCTTACTCACACAGCTACCTCATTGCGCCTCTTTTTTTCTTTGCGTCATGTGCTGTTTGGGGAGGGTTTTTTGGAAGGGCCATCCTGCGTGACACTGCAGTGCCACTCCTAGATGGGCCCGGTGTTTGTGTCGGCCACTAGGGTCGCTAATCTTACTCACACAGCTACCTCATTGCGCCTCTTTTTTTCTTTGCGTCATGTGCTGTTTGGGGAGGGTTTTTTGGAAGGGACATCCTGCGTGACACTGCAGTGCCACTCCTAGATGGGCCCGGTGTTTGTGTCGGCCACTAGGGTCGCTAATCTTACTCACACAGTCAGCTACCTCATTGCGCCTCTTTTTTTCTTTGCGTCATGTGCTGTTTGGGGAGGGTTTTTTGGAAGGGCCATCCTGCGTGACACTGCAGTGCCACTCCTAGATGGGCCCGGTGTTTGTGTCGGCCACTAGGGTCGCTAATCTTACTCACACAGCTACCTCATTGCGCCTCTTTTTTTCTTTGCGTCATGTGCTGTTTGGGGAGGGTTTTTTGGAAGGGCCATCCTGCGTGACACTGCAGTGCCACTCCTAGATGGGCCCGGTGTTTGTGTCGGCCACTAGGGTCGCTAATCTTACTCACACAGCTACCTCATTGCGCCTCTTTTTTTCTTTGCGTCATGTGCTGTTTGGGGAGAGTTTTTTGGAAGGGACATCCTGCGTGACACTGCAGTGCCACTCCTAGATGGGCCCGGTGTTTGTGTCGTCCACTAGGGTCGCTTATCTTACTCACACAGCGACCTCGGTGCAAATTTTAGGACTAAAAATAATATTGTGAGGTGTGAGGTATTCAGAATAGACTGAAAATGAGTGTAAATTATGGTTTTTGAGGTTAATAATACTTTGGGATCAAAATGACCCCCAAATTCTATGATTTAAGCTGTTTTTTAGTGTTTTTGGAAAAAAACACCCGAATCCAAAACACACCCGAATCCGACAAAAAAAATTCGGTGAGGTTTTGCCAAAACGCGTTCGAACCCAAAACACGGCCGCGGAACCGAACCCAAAACCAAAACACAAAACCCGAAAAATTTCAGGCGCTCATCTCTAATAGTAACCCCGTCCTTGTTGAAGTAGGGGTACCTTGACTATCACCTGCTGGGAATACTGCTTGTGAATTTCCTCTAGCACAGCCTCCCTGCCCGAGGGAGTTGTCGGTAAGGCCGATTTGAGGAAACGGCGGGGGGGAGGCGCCTCGAATTCCAGCTTGTACCCCTGAGATACTACTTGAAGGATCCAGGGATCCACCCGTGAGCGAACCCACTGATCGCTGAAATTTTTGAGGCGGCCCCCCACCATACCTGGCTCCGCCTGTGGAGCCCCACCGTCATGCGGCGGATTTGGAAGAAGCGGGGGAGGACTTTTGTTCCTGGGAACCTGCTGTGTGTTGCAGCTTTTTTCCCCTTCCTCTGCCTCTAGACAGAAATGACCCGCCTTTTCCCCGCCTGTTTTTCTGGGGTCGAAAGGACTGTACCTGATAATACGGCGCTTTCTTAGGCTGTGAGGGGACATGGGGCAAAAATGCTGACTTCCCAGCTGTTGCTGTGGAAACAAGGTCTGAGAGACCATCCCCGAATAACTGCTCACCCTTATAAGGCAAAACTTCCATGTGCCTTTTAGAATCTGCATCCCCTGTCCACTGCCGAGTCCATAAGCCTCTCCTAGCAGGAATGGACAATGCACTTATTCTAGATGCCAGCCGGCAGAACTCCCTCTGTGCATCTCTCATGTATAAGACTGAGTCTTTTATATGCTCTACGGTTAGCAATATAGTGTCCCTGTCTAGGGTGTCAATATTTTCCGACAGGGAATCTGACCAAGCAGCAGCAGCACTGCACATCCACGCTGAAGCAATAGCTGGTCTCAGTATAACACCAGTGTGTGTATATATAGACTTTAGGATAGCCTCCTGCTTTCTATCAGCAGGTTCCTTTAGGGCGGCCGTATCCGGAGACGGTAGTGCCACCTTTTTAGACAAACGTGTGAGCGCTTTATCCACCCTAGGGGGAGTTTCCCAACGTGACCTATCCTCTGGCGAGAAAGGGAACGCCATTAGTAATTTTTTTGAAATCACCAATTTTTTATCGGGGAAAGCCCACGCTTCTTCACACACTTCATTTAATTCTTCAGATGGGGGAAAAACTATTGGTAGTTTTTTCTCCCCAAACATAATACCCTTTTTTGAGGTACCTGGGTTTATATCAGAAAATAAGAATTTACTTACCGATAATTCTATTTCTCGTAGTCCATAGTGGATGCTGGGAACTCCGTAAGGACCATGGGGAATAGCGGCTCCGCAGGAGACTGGGCACAAAAGTAAAGCTTTAGGACTACCTGGTGTGCACTGGCTCCTCCCCCTATGACCCTCCTCCAAGCCTCAGTTAGGATACTGTGCCCGGACGAGCGTACACAATAAGGAAGGATTTTGAATCCCGGGTAAGACTCATACCAGCCACACCAATCACACCGTACAACTTGTGATCTGAACCCAGTTAACAGCATGATAACAGAGGAGCCTCTGGAAAGATGGCTCACAACAACAATAACCCGATTTAGTTAACAATAACTATGTACAAGTATTGCAGACAATCCGCACTTGGGATGGGCGCCCAGCATCCACTACGGACTACGAGAAATAGAATTATCGGTAAGTAAATTCTTATTTTCTCTGACGTCCTAGTGGATGCTGGGAACTCCGTAAGGACCATGGGGATTATACCAAAGCTCCCAAACGGGCGGGAGAGTGCGGATGACTCTGCAGCACCGAATGAGAGAACTCAAGGTCCTCCTCAGCCAGGGTATCAAATTTTTAGAATTTAGCAAACGTGTTTGCCCCTGACCAAGTAGCTGCTCGGCAAAGTTGTAAAGCCGAGACCCCTCGGGCAGCCGCCCAAGATGAGCCCACCTTCCTTGTGGAATGGGCTTTTACAGATTTTTGCTGTGGCAGGCCTGCCACAGAATGTACAAGCTGAATTGTACTACAAATCCAACGAGCAATAGTCTGCTTAGAAGCAGGAGCACCCAGCTTGTTGGGTGCATACAGGATAAACAGGGAGTCAGATTTTCTGACTCCAGCCGTCCTGGAAACATATATTTTCAGGGCCCTGACAACGTCCAGCAACTTGGAGTCCTCCAAGTCCCTAGTAGCCGCAGGTACCACAATAGGCTGGTTCAGGTGAAATGCTGAAACCACCTTAGGGAGAAATTGTGGACGAGTCCTCAATTCTGCCCTGTCCGTATGAAAAATCAGGTAAGGGCTTTTATAAGATAAAGCCGCCAATTCTGACACGCGCCTGTCCGAAGCCAGGGCCAACAGCATGACCACTTTCCATGTGAGATATTTCAAATCCACAGATTTAAGCGGTTCAAACCAATGTGATTTTAGGAACCCCAAAACTACATTGAGATCCCAAGGTGCCACTGGAGGCACAAAAGGAGGCTGTATATGCAGCACCCCCTTGACAAACGTCTGAACTTCAGGAACTGAAGCCAGTTCTTTCTGGAAGAAAATCGACAGGGCCGAAATCTGAACCTTAATGGATCCTAATTTTAGGCCCATAGACACTCCTGTTTGCAGGAAATGCAGGAATCGACCCAGTTGAAATTCCTCCGTTGGGGCCTTCCTGGCCTCGCACCACGCAACATATTTTCGCCAAATGCGGTGATAATGCTTTGCGGTCACATCCTTCCTGGCTTTGATCAGGGTAGGAATGACTTCTTCCGGAATGCCTTTTTCCTTCAGGATCCGGCGTTCAACCGCCATGCCGTCAAACGCAGCCGCGGTAAGTCTTGGAACAGACAGGGTCCTTGCTGGAGCAGGTCCCTTCTTAGAGGTAGAGGCCACGGGTCCTCTGTGAGCATCTCTTGAAGTTCCGGGTACCAAGTCCTTTTTTGGCCAATCCGGAGCCACGAGTATAGTTCTTACTCCTCTCCGTCTTATAATTCTCAGTACCTTGGGTATGAGAGGCAGAGGAGGGAAACACATACACTGACTGGTACACCCATGGTGTTACCAGAGCGTCCACAGCTATTGCCTGAGGGTCCCTTGACCAGGCGCAATACCTGTCCAATTTTTTGTTGAGGCGGGACGCCATCATGTCCACCTTTGGTTTTTTCCAACGGTTTACAATCATGTGGAAGACTTCTGGGTGAAGTCCCCACTCTCCCGGGTGGAGGTCGTGCCTGCTGAGGAAGTCTGCTTCCCAGTTGTCCACTCCCGGAATGAACACTGCTGACAGTGCTATCACATGATTTTCCGCCCAGCGAAGAATCCTTGCAGCTTCTGCCATTGCCCTCCTGCTTCTTGTGCCGCCCTGTCTGTTCACGTGGGCGACTGCCGTGATGTTGTCCAACTGGATCAGCACCGGCTGACCTTGAAGCAGAGGTCTTGCTTGGCTTAGGGCATTGTAAATGGCCCTCAGCTCCAGGATATTTATGTGAAGTGATGTCTCCAGGCTTGACCACAAGCCCTGGAAATTTCTTCCCTGTGTGACTGCTCCCCAGCCTCGCAGGCTGGCATCCGTGGTCACCAGGACCCAGTCCTGAGTGCCGAATCTGCGGCCCTCTAGAAGATGAGCACTCTGCAACCACCACAGGAGAGACACCCTTGTCTTTGGTGACAGGGTTATCCGCTGATGTATCTGAAGATGCGATCCGGACCATTTGTCCAGCAGGTCCCACTGGAAAGTTCTTGCGTGGAATCTGCCGAAAGGGATTGCTTCGTAGGAAGCCACCATTTTTCCCAGGACCCTTGTGCATTGATGCACTGACACTTGGCCTGGTTTTAGGAGGTTTCTGACTAGTTCGGATAACTCCCTGGCTTTCTCCTCCGGGAGAAACACCTTTTTCTGGACTGTGTCCAGGATCATCCCTAGGAATAGAAGACGTGTCGTCGGGATCAGCTGCGATTTTGGAATATTGAGAATCCAACCGTGCTGCCGCAACACTACTTGAGATAGTGCTACCCCGACTACCAATTGTTCCCTGGATCTTGCCCTTATCAGGAGATCGTCCAAGTACGGGATAACTAAAACTCCCTTCCTTCGAAGGAGTATCATAATTTCGGCCATTACCTTGGTAAAGACCCGGGGTGCCGTGGACAAACCAAACGGCAGCGTCTGAAACTGATAGTGACAGTTCTGTACCACAAACCTGAGGTATCCTTGGTTAGAAGGGTAAATTGGGACATGGAGGTAAGCCTCCTTGATGTCCAAAGACACCATATAATCCCCTTCTTCCAAGTTCGCAATCACCGCTCTGAGTGACTCCATCTTGAATTTGAACCTGTGTATGTAAGTGTTCAAGGATTTCAGATTTAAAATAGGTCTCACCGAGCCGTCCGGCTTCGGTACCACAAACAGCGTGGAATAATACCCCTGTCCCTGTTGCAGGAAGGGTATCTTGATTATCACCTGCTGGGAATACAGCTTGTGAATGGCTTCCAATACCGCCTCCCTGTCGGAGGGAGACGTCGGTAAAGCAGACTTTAGGGGAGTGCCTGAGTCCGCTTGTAAAGCCCCAGCGTCATGCTGAGGACTTGGCAGAAACGGGAGAGGGCTTCTGTTCCCGGGAACTGGCTGTTTGCTGCAGCCTTTTTCCTCTCCCTCTGCCACGGGGCAGAAATGAGGAGCCTTTTGCCCGCTTGCCCTTATGGGGCCGAAAGGACTGCGCCTGATAATACGGCGTCTTCTTATGTTGAGAGGCTACCTGGGGTAAAAATGTGGATTTCCCAGCAGTTGCCGTGGCCACCAGGTCTGATAGACCTACCCCAAATAATGCCTCCCCTTTGTAAGGCAATACTTCCATATGCCTTTTGGAATCAGCATCACCTGACCACTGCCTCGTCCATAACCCTCTTCTGGCAGAAATGGACAGCGCACTTACTCTTGATGCCAGTCGGCAAATATCCCTCTGTGCATCACGCATATATAGAAATGCATCTTTCAAATGCTCTATAGTCAGTAATATACTGTCCCTATCTAGGGTATCAATATTGTCAGTCAGGGAATCCGACCAAGCCACCCCAGCACTGCACATCCAGGCTGAGGCGATTGCTGGTCGCAGTATAACAACCGTGTGAGTGTATATACATTTTAGGATATTCTCCTGCCTTCTGTCAGCAGGTTCCTTAAGGGCGGCCGTATCAGGAGACGGTAAGTGCCACCTGTTTTGACAAACGTGTGAGCGCTTTATCCACCTTAGGGGGTGTTTCCCAACGTGCCCTATCCTCTGGCGGGAAGGGGTATGATGCTAATAACCTTTTAGGAATTATCAGTTTTTTATCGGGGGAAACCCACGCTCATTTAATTCCTCAGATGCAGGAAAAACTACAGGCAGTTTTTTCTCACCCAACATAATACCCTTTTTAGTGGTACTTGTATTATCAGAAATATGTAAAACATTTTTCATAGCATCAATCATGTAACGTGTGGCCCTACTGGAAGTCACATTCGTCTCTTCATCGTCGACACTGGAGTCAGTATCCGTGTCGGCGTCTGTATCTGCCATCTGAGGTAACGGGCGTTTTAGAGCCCCTGATGGCTTTTGAGACGCCTAGACAGGCACGAGCTGAGTAGCCGGCTGTCTCATGTCATCAACCGTCTTTTGTAGAGAGCTGACACTGTCACGTAATTCCTTCCATAAGCTCAGCCACTCAGGTGTCGACTCCCTAGGGGGTGACATCTCCATTACAGGCAATTGCTCCGCCTCCACACCATTTTACTCCTCATACATGTCGACACAATCGTACCGACACACAGCACACACACAGGGAATGCTCTGATAGAGGACAGGACCCCACTAGCCCTTTGGGGAGACAGAGGGAGAGTATGCCAGCACACACCAGAGCGCTATATATATATACAGGGATAACCTTATAGAAGTGTTTTTCCCCTTATAGCTGCTGTTTTATTTATACTGCGCCTAATTAGTGCCCCCCTCTCTTGTTTTACCCTTTTCTGTAGTGCAGGACTGCAGGGGAGAGTCAGGGAGACGTCCTTCCAGCGGAGCTGTGAGGGAAAATGGCGCCCGTGTGCTGAGGAGATAGGCTCCGCCCCCTTCTCGGCTGACTTTTCTCCCGCTTTTTGCTGTATTCTGGCAGGGGTTAAAGTACATCCATATAGCCCTGGGGGTTATATGTGATGTATTTTCGCCAGCCAAGGTATTTCTATTGCTGCTCAGGGCGCCCCCCCCCCCCCAGCGCCCTGCACCCTCAGTGACCGGAGTGTGAAGTGTGCCTGAGGAGCAATGGCGCACAGCTGCAGTGCTGTGCGCTACCTTGGTGAAGACTGATGTCTTCTGCCGCCGATTTTCCGGACCTCTTCTTGCTTCTGGCTCTGTAAGGGGGCCGGCGGCGCGGCTCTGGGACCGGACTCCGAGGCTGGGCCTGTGTTCGGTCCCTCTGGAGCTAATGGTGTCCAGTAGCCAAGAAGCCCAAGCTGGCTGCAAGCAGGCAGGTTCGCTTCTTCTCCCCTTAGTCCCTCGATGCAGTGAGCCTGTTGCCAGCAGGTCTCACTGAAAATAAAAAACCTAAAACTAAACTTTTACTAAGAAACTCAGGAGAGCCTCCTAGAATGCACCCTTCTCGGCCGGGCACAAAAATCTAACTGAGGCTTGGAAAAGGGTCATAGGGGGAGGAGCCAGTGCACACCAGGTAGTCCTAAAGCTTTACTTTTGTGCCCAGTCTCCTGCGGAGCCGCTATTCCCCATGGTCCTTACGGAGTTCCCAGCATCCACTAGGACGTCAGAGAAATGTGTAATACCTCTTTCATTGCCTCAATCATGCAACGAATGGCCCTCGTGGACATTAAATTTGACTCATCGTCGTCGACACTGGTATCAGTATCCGTGTCGACATCTGTGTCTGCCATCTGAGGTAGTGGGCGTTTCAGAGCCCCTGATGGCCTTTGAATTGTCTGGGCAGGCACGAGCTGAGAAGCCGGCTGTCCCGCATTTGGCATGTCGTCAAATTTTTTATGTAAGGAGTCGACACTTGCACGTAATTCCTTCCATAAGTCCATCCACTCCGGTGTCTGCCCCGCAGGGGGTGACATCACATTTATAGGCATCTGCTCCGCCTCCACATAAGCCTCCTCATCAAACATGTTGACACAGCCGTACCGACACACCGCACACACACAGGGAATGCTCTTAAAGGAGACAGGACCCCACAAAAGCCCTTTGGGGAGACAGAGAGAGAGTATGCCAGCACACACCAGAGCGCTATATAATGCAGGGACTAACTGAACTATGTCCCCTTATAGCTGCTATAAGTTATACTGCGCCTAAATTTAGTGCCCCCCCTCTCTTTTTTACCCTTTCTGTAGTGTAGACTGCAGGGGAGAGTCAGGGAGCTTCCTTCCAGCGGAACTGTGAGGGAGAAATGGCGCCAGTGTGCTGAGGGAGATGGCTCTGCCCCTTTTTCGGCTGACTTTTCTCCCGCTTTTTTCTGGATTCTGGCAGGGGTAATTACCACATATATAGCCTCTGGGGCTATATATTGTGGTTATTTTGCCAGCCAAGGTGTTTTTATTGCTGCTCAGGGCGCCCCCCCCCCCCCCCAGCGCCCTGCACCCCTCAGTGACCGGAGTGTGAAGTGTGTATGAGGAGCAATGGCGCACAGCTGCAGTGCTGTGCGCTACCTTGGTGAAGACTGAAGTCTTCTGCCGCCGATTTTCCGGACCATCTTCATGCTTCTGGCTCTGTAAGGGGGACGGCGCCGCGGCTCCGGGAACGAACACCAAGGACGGGTCCTGCGGTCGATCCCTCTGGAGCTAATGGTGTCCAGTAGCCTAAGAAGCCCAAGCTAGCTGCAAGCAGGTAGGTTCGCTTCTTCTCCCCTTAGTCCCTCGTTGCAGTGAGCCTGTTGCCAGCAGGTCTCACTGTAAAATAAAAAACCTAACATATACTTTCTTTCTAGGAGCTCAGAAGAGCCCCTAGTGTGCATCCAGCTCGGCCGGGCACAGAAATCTAACTGAGGTCTGGAGGAGGGGCATAGAGGGAGGAGCCAGTGCACACCAAATAGTACCAAATCTTTCTTATAGAGTGCCCAGTCTCCTGCGGAGCCCGTCTATTCCCCATGGTCCTTACAGAGTCCCCAGCATCCACTAGGACGTCAGAGAAATATTTATATGCATACTAGGGTCTCAATGTCTGCTGATAAGGTACCTGTCCACGCTACCACAGCGCTATAAACCCATGCCGACGCAATCGCCGGTCTGGGTAGTATACTAGAATGTGCACACTATCTGCAGGATCCCTGAGAATAGCTAGTGCAAACAGGACACCCAAGGGGAAGATTCTCAACACATCCTGGCCCTAGTGGGGAAAGGATACAGCCTGAGAATTCTCTTGTGGGAAGCTGCCGTCTCTTGTCTGGAGATTCCCGCTCTTTTTCCTCATGAGAGGAGGGAAATTTACCTCAGCATTCTTCCCCTTAACATGTGTACTCTCGTGTCAGGGACAGATGAGTCATCAGTGATATGCAAATCATCTTTTATTTCAATAATCATATATTGAATACCTTCTAGCCATCTTGGCTGTAACTTTGCATTATCGTAGTCGACAGTGGAGTTAAACTCCGTGTCGATACTTTGTTATTTTGGATAGTGAACATAGAGAGACTCTGAAGGACTCTGTGACATAGGGACAGACCAGGGTAGATTTCCTTTCTGTTCCCTAACCTTTTGTGCAATAATTTTACCTCAGCACTTACACATATCCAAACAGGTGTTGGCGTTGTTGACGGAGACACCCTCCCACACACATATCCGCTCTATCACCTCCTTAGAGGAGCCTTTTATCTCAGACATGTCGACACACGCGTACCGACACACCACACACACAGGGGATGCTCTATTTGAAGACAGTTCCCCCACCAGGCCCTTTGGAGAGACAGAGAGAGAGTATACCAGCACACACCACAGCGCTATATAATACAGGGATGTACACTATACTGAGTGATTTTTCCCCTATAGCAGCTTATATACACAGTTTTGCGCCTAAATTTATGTTCCCCCCCTCTCTTTTTTACCCTTTGTGTACCAGGATACTACAGGGGAGAGCCTGGGGAGCTTCCATTCCACCTGAGCTGTGAAGAGAAAATGGCGCCGGTGTGCTGAGGAAGAAGGCCTGGCCCCCTCAGCGGCGGGCTTCTGTCCTTTTATGTACTTTAATGGCGGGGGTTAATGCACATATACAGTTTATCAGACTGTATTATGTGCTTTTCGCCAAGTAAGGTAATCTAATTGCTGCCCAGGGCGCCCCCCCCCCCCAGCGCCCTGCACCCATCAGTGACCGGAGTGTGTGGTGTGCTAAGGGAGCAATGGCGCACAGCTGCAGTGCTGTGCGCTACCTTAATGAAGACCGGAGTCTTCAGCCGCCGATTTTCAACTTCTCTTCGTTCTTCTGGCTCTGCAAGGGGGACGGCGGCGCGGCTCCGGGACCGGACGACCGAGGACTGGGCCTGTGTTCGATCCCTCTGGAGCTAATGGTGTCCAGTAGCCTTAGAAGCCCAAGCTAGCTGCAAGCAGGTAGGTTCGCTTCTCTCCCCTCAGTCCCACGTAGCAGTGAGTCTGTTGCCAGCAGATCTCACTGAAAATAAAAAACCTAACAAATACTTTCTTTTCTAGGAAGCTCAGGAAAGCCCCTAGGGTGCATCCAGCTCTGGCCGGCCACAGATACTAACTGAGGTCTGGAGGAGGGGCATAGAGGGAGGAGCCAGTGCACACCAGATATAGTACCTAATCTTTCTTTTATGAGTGCCCAGTCTCCTGCGGAGCCCGTCTATACCCCATGGTCCTTACGGAGTACCCAGCATCCACTAGGACGTCAGAGAGTTTTTTTTTTACTTTAGATGGGGCAATAAAGCCGGAAAATTGCTAGCGTCTGTGATACGAAGCCAGCGACAACCAACACATATACCAAAGATAGTCACGGACACAGGTTTTTTGCTGTCTGCACCTGATATTGCTGCGTCTTTTCCAGATTATTACACACGCTTATATACAGCCCCCACTGATAATCCTTTGCTGGGTATGGACTTTATTAGGAAAGCTGGAGCCCCATCCTTGATAGATGATGAAGGTAAGGCACTTGTAAGTATTATTTCAGAACAAGAACTTCTTGTGGCCATTAGTCAACTGTCCAAGGGTAAAGCCCCGGGCCCCGATGGCCTCAATGCTGATTATTATAAATTGCTGTCCCCGCAGTTGTTGCCATTCTTACAAAATTTGTTCAATTCGATCCTCTCAGGAGGAGAGCCTCCACATGATTTCACACAAGCCAGAATAATTCTATTGCCTAAACCGGATAAAGACCCCACACTGGTCACATCCTATCACCCTATATCTCTCTTAAATCAAGACCTTAAGCTTTTAACAACCATAATAGCTCAAAGATTACAAAGTATATTGCCTAACATATTACATCCATCCCAAAATGGCTTAGTCAAAGGCCGCTCATCATCAGTACATAATATTCGACAGGTGGTGGCTGCGCTAACCCAATCTTTACATGGTTCGGGACACAATTCATTATTGATTAGTTGTGACGCGGACAAAGCCTTTGATAGGGTGTCCTGGGCACATCTACTCCGAGTGTTGCATCTCCAAAATTTTGGGGTGGGATTCATTAGTTTATTCCGTAAATTATACGCCTCTCCTACCGCTTTTCTGACTATTAATGGCCTGAACGCCTCAAACTTTCATTTATCCCGTGGCACCCGACAGGGTTGCCCGCTATCCCCTCTGTTATTTCATTTTGCATTAGATCCCTTGATTAGGCAATTTTACATGCACACCCCCTGGCGTGGGATTGAGGTGGGCACACAAACACTACAAGTCTCAGCCTATGCTGACGATCTTCTTCTATACTTTACGAATCCCCAGGAGGTGTTCCCAGGCTTCCTACACATATTGGATAATTTTGAACAGATTTCAGGATTTATGATTAATAAAACTAAAACCCATGTGTTAGCCTTACAGCCAGGTGCAAGAGATCATTGGACTGGAGGCTTCCCATTTTTATGGGCAGACTCCTCCATTAAATATCTTGGTTTAAACATAACGATAAAGCCAGTTGATTTATATATGGCAAACTTCCCTGGGTTGATAACACGCATTATGTTGGATTTCAAACGTTGGCGTCATTTACCGCTATCTTATATAAGTAGATGCTACTTGATTAAAATGGTATTGTCAAAGTCGAAAAATATAGCGACCTATGATGCCTTGTATTAACCCCATGCGCTTGCCCGCTGCACGTGCACATTCTCTCCCGCGCGTGCGCATATTCGCAGTTGCGTGACGGCACCTCCACGGTCGTGCGCTCAGGCGCGTGGTATGTGCATTTACGGTAGAGTTTGTGTGCGTCTGGCGGGCGACTCGATCGTTACATAGTTAATCCAAATAGTATATTTTATAGGTTATGGTCCCTTTAATAATATCTGTAAGTATGTTTAGTGTAACTGGTTCATGAACAAAGGAATTCCTCTTTGCATGATACGAAGGGTCAGACAGGGTCTGAACAGTGGTGTTTAGTACCTAACGGAAGAGTATTTTATTAGAAACATTCCGGTGTTGGTTAGGAAGAGATCGGTCGCTCCAGCGTATAGTTATATATAAAAGTAGTTTATGGACTTTAAAAGTATTTGCTGTTTTATTACACATGTGGGGGGAAACCTGAGATTCCCTCCCACCTGAGCAGTCTGGAATAGTCACAGCCCACCTGTTCAAACAAACCTATGACCTTTTGTTATAATGTGAAGACAGATTACTGTGTCCAATGAACAATGAGATTGTAGGGCCCTTTGTAGTCTACTGTATGTTGTGTATATAAGAAACAGCCAGGCTGGACCAGCTCAGTCTACTCTCCACAAAAGGTTTTCATCACTGACTAACTTGAGAGCTGGTTCCAGGACTGTGCAGCGATCATTCCCCAGTGTGTAAGTTTTTCTCTGTGACCAACTTAATCTCTGTCTATATTTGCCATACTCTCTCTCTCTCACTGTTATTGTTTAGGATTAAGACGCTATTGTATATTTATGTCTAGTATTCTGTGTAGGTGTTTTATGTTAGTGCTGTAATGTATAAGCTGTAAACTGTATTTTTCCCTTTTTACATAGCTAAATCTCGTTAGTAAAGGTGTTGGAACCTCAGCAAGGTGTCTGTGTTTCTCTAGCTAGTACAAAGGGTTTCTGAGTATCTCAATCACTCAAACAGCTTGCTTAAATAAATAGGTTAACCAGTGGTATATCATTGCAGTATCTCAATACTAAGACTTACAGTATAATCAGGCTCTGTGTTTAAAGTTTATAAAGTACTGTCTGTGTGTACGCTCGCTGTGTGTATTCCATACACCCAGCGCAGTGTGTGTACGTTACTTGCGTACCACGTGTGAGGTCTTCATACGCAAATAGCGTACGGAGTGCATAGCACGTGCACGAGGTTTAGCGGCCATTACGGCTACACGGTATTAGTATATAGCTAATGTTAAAAGGTAGATAACGGACTCTATCAGTATCATTTCCTAGGCTGTTATATGCCATACAAATGCTCCCCGTCTTACTGAAAGACTCAGACTTAAAACTTATAAATAAAGCTATTAGTACATTTATTTGGGCCGGGAAAAAGCCAAGAATGTCCTTATTTAAATTGAGCCAACCTCCCTCTTTAGGGGGTATAAATCTTCCATGTATACGCAGTTACACCTTGGCGGCTAACTATCGTTTTGCGGTGGACTGGCTTCATAACACTAGTAATTATGCCTGTACTGCCTTGGAACAAGCCTCCTGCTCGGATGTTGCTCTGCCTAGTTTGTTACATATGAAGCCTTCAGACCACCCCTTAATGTATCTGACAACCTTTTACTTACTACTACTTGTACCGCCTGGCGTCTGGCTAGATCAGGCCTAAAACTTTCAGCTCACAACACAATTTTCTTTTTCATCCACTAGGGGTCACTGGAGTACTCTTGGGATATGGACGGCTTTAGCAGGAAGAGGGCACTGAATAATTAAATTTAGAACTCTCCTCCCCTCCATATCCCAGAGTACCTCAGTGTTTTTTCTGTGCTCATAGTAGCAACAAGGACTTGTTTGGAGCTTATCCACACTTATTTTGAATATTTTTATTTTTACAACATTTTCCACATCCCTTCCCCCCTTCCAATAGGCGTGGGTCCAGGATAGTGGAAGCTGCTACAAGCAGCTGTGGCGTGTCGGTCCTCTCTAAAAGAGCTCCCTCACAGCCACGTGCAGGACTACCTGCAGGGAAGGCTGGACGGAGCTTACAGAAGAAGCCCCGTTATAGCCCCTCACCACAGGCGTCCAGGTATGTTGGGGACGGGGCGGTCTGCTCACGCTGCCACCCCGCTGTGTGGGGAGATTGTTGTTGAAGTGCAGAGCCGCCCGCCACCGCTTCCAGGACACCGCCGCTATGTGAGCGCCCGCCGCCGCTACCTGGTCATTGCCGCTATGCTGCCTCCCGCCGCTCACAGAGCCGCGCCGGCCGCATTCACCATACATAGCCGCTGCTCCAAGGCTCTATGCAGCGCGCTCCCCGGCTCCAGCTACCGCTTCCCGGCTCCCTCTACCTCAGCTCCCCGCATGTAAGCCCCGGCTCCATGTAATAGAGAGCGGTACACGGAGCACGGGAAGGGGGGGGGAGCACACACAAGGGGGGAGAAGTGTGCCCATAGCAGCAGCAGAACGCTGCATGGGTTATTAGATAGATAGGCTATTAAGCCTTTTTTAACAGGACTATTCACTGGTTATATCTGTTTTGAAAAGTTATAATCTGCACTTTGTTTTATACTGTAAGCATGGTGGGGGGCCATTTTAACCATGCTTCCTGTTTCTTCCTGTTGTGATTCCAGAATTCCTGTACTACATCTCTACTCCACCGAAGGCGCAGGGGTGTTAGGGGGAGTTTGGGATCAGATTTCATATAGACTGGCGTGCACTGACTTGGCCAGACATATATATATAGAGAGACACCTTAGTACTATTTTACTGAGTCGTGCAAGTTGTCTGTCTTTGTATTTTGTGTTGTCTGTCTGCATAATGAGTAAGGCACCAGCAAAAACAAAAAAGCAGTTTCACTGCCATGTCTGTAAGAGTGTGTTACCGGATGGATCTACCACATGTATAGTATGTTTTGTGGATTCAGCTACGAATACAAGTTCGGCTCCGGTTTCAAAGCCGGTTTCGTCCCTGGACCCTCCATGGGCTATGCTAGCAGATATCCTGGCTGGATTACAATTAGAATTGGCCGCCGCTCGACAAGAGCGGGAAGCGGCAAGATCTGAGTCTAGGGTGAGACCGCTAGAACTACCGGAGGGGTCTCAGCCTTACTAAAAGTCCAAGTCCACTTTGGGTAGAAGGGATAAGTTTCATTTGTCTTATGATTTACCAGTTTCTGCTATGTTGCATTCTGACGATTCTATGCCAGACCTCACTGCGCAGGATGAGGGTGAGGAGGGCGAAGTAGACCAGCAGTCAGATAGTGACGATTTTGACAGCCCGGGCATTGATAATCTCATCAGAGCGGTGCGTCAGTCTCTGAAGTTTACAGAAACTGAGGAGCCTCTGACAAATGATGAGGTCGTCTTTACTAAACGACAGAGAACTCCAATGTGTTTTCCTGTTTTGGAATCTCTTAATAAGATGTTACTAGAAACACGAAAGAATCCAGATAAACGGTTTTCTATACCTCGCAGATTTGTCTAGTTACCCGTTTCCAGAGTCTGTGACAGCTACATGGGAGAATCCGCCATTGGTGGATTCGTCTGTGTCTAAACTTACAAAGAAATTAACCATACCAGTACCAACTGCTACTACGCTTAAGGACCCTTCAGACCGTGAAATAGAAGCTATGCTAAAGTCCTTGTATATAGCAGCAGGAGTGTTGCTTAGACCTGGGTTGGTTGGCATTTGGGTAACTAAGGCGCTAATGGTATGGATAACAGAACTCAAGTCTTCCCTACATGACGATCACCTTATACTTCTCGCTGATCAAATCTGGGAAGCTGCTGATTATCTATGTACAGCTTCTACTGACGTCTGTCAGCTCACTTCTCGCCTTTCATCGTCAATAGTTACAGCGCGACGAGCACTCTGGCTGCGTTCTTGGCAAGCGGAGGCAGAGGTCAAAAGAGGTATAGGGGCGTTACCTTACGGTGGCGAGAAGTTGTTTGGTCCTGAATTGGACAAATGGATTTCTGAGGCCACGGGAGGAAAGTCTGTTTTCTTACCATTGCCTCCAACAGTACCTAGACGGAGATACTCTGGACCTGCGTTCAAATCCTTTAGACCACAGTCCTTTCGCGGGCGTGGCAGAGGAACAGCCACGCCTGGTAGACGAGGTCGAGGACGTGGTTTCCAACAAACCAACACCAGTCGTCAGGACGCTAAGGTCACCGACAAGCCAGTGGCATGACGGGCTCCCAGCCCATCTCGGATCTCCAATTGTGGGAGCACGCCTTCAGACGTTCCAGTTGGCGTGGCTCCAGACGTCCACAGATGGGTGGATCCGCAATTTAGTGTTAAAAGGTTACAAAATAGAGTTCGACTGTCTCCCGCCACTGCGGTTTTTCAAGACAGGGCTGCCTGTGTCGGACGACAAGAAGGCGGTTCTGCAAATTGCCATTCAGTCTCTGCTGGATGCAGCAGTTTTGATTCCGGTCCCTGTACACCAACAAGGTCAGGGTTATTATTCCAGTCTGTTTGTGGTACCAAAGCCGGATGGCTCGGTCAGGCCAATATTGAACTTAAAGGGTCTCAATCAGTACGTCACTTACTACAGATTCAAGATGGAATCTCTGCGGTCAGTAATTGCAGGTTTAGAGCCACAGGAATTCATGATTGCACTGGATCTCAAGGATGCGTACTTACACATTCCGATTTGGCCACCTCATCAGAGGTTCTTGCGGTTTGCAATACGGCAGAACCATTACCAGTTTCAGGCACTACCGTTTGGCCTCTCGTCAGCGCCTCGGGTATTCACCAAGGTGATGTCTGTGATGATAGCTCATCTCAGATCCCTGGGAGTGATAATAGTTCCGTACTTGGACGATTTGCTCATCAAAGCTCCGTCTCAACAGATGCTCCTCCAACATGCGTTGCTAACATACAATGTACTGGTTCAGCACGGTTGGATTGTCAACTTCAAGAAATCACATCTGATTCCGTCTCAACGACTTCAATTCCTAGGTATGATTCTCGATACGGTAAATCAAAGAATTTACCTACCAGAACAGAAAGTACAGGTCATTCGTCATCTGGTACAATTAGTGCTCAAGCCACGCACAGTCTCGGTACATTTGTGCATTCGCCTCTTAGGCACAATGGTGGCGGCTTTCGAAGCTCTTCAGTTCGGAAGATTTCACTCACGTCCTTTTAAACTGGATGTGCTCGCACAGTGGTCGGGCTCGCATCTGCAGATTCACCACAGGGTGAGGTTGTCTACACGGGCCAGAGTATCTCTACTCTGGTGGCTCAAAGTACACAATCTAACCGCAGGGAAACGGTTCGGCGCCTGGAATTGGATAATTCTAACGACGGACGCGAGTCTCAGAGGTTGGGGAGCTGTAGGGTCACTGGGCGGATCACAAAAGATTGCTGTCTATAAATGTCCTGGAACTCCGGGCAATTTACAATGCGCTACGACAAGCAGTGCACATGCTTCGGTCTCAGACTGTTCAGATGCAGTCAGACAATGCGATGGCGGTCGCATACATCAACAAACAAGGAGGAACGAGAAGCCGCATGGCAATGCGGGAAGTAGCTCGAATCCTCAGTTGGGCCGAGCATCACCAAGTGATATTGTCGGCAGTGTTCATTCCGGGAGTGGACAACTGGGAGGCGGATTATCTCAGCCGTCGGGATTTTCATCCAGGAGAATGGGCATTAAATCCAGAAGTGTTTCACATGTTGGTCCAGAGGTGGGGTTACCCTCAAGTGGACCTGATGGCATCTCGCCACAATCATCAAACGCCCCAGTATGTGTCCAGAACGAGAGATCCAAAGGCAGTGGCGGTGGATGCTCTCACAATCGCGTGGCCGTACAGCCTCGTGTATTTGTTTTCACCGTTTCCGCTGCTCCCTCTGTTGCTAAAACGGATCAAAAGAGAGTCCGTCACAGTCATACTAGTGGCGCCTCATTGGCCTCGGAGAGCTTGGTTACCGGATCTCCGCGGACTACTCGCAGACGATCCTTGGCTGCTCCCACTACGCCCATTCCTTTACCCCGATTTAGCGCGGCTGCGTTTGACGGGGTGGCTGTTGAGACCGCCCTCTTAAGAAGAGAGGGCATTCCAGAATCGGTTATGCCAACCATGTTACGAGCTAGGAAGCCGGTTACGGCAGCTCATTATTACAGAATTTGGCGTGCCTATATAGGTTGGTGTGAAGCTCGGAAGTTTCCAACATCATCTTTCAAGTTATCCCGTCTTTTGTTATTTCTACAGACGGGGTTAGATGAAGGACTGCGTTTATCTACACTAAAAGTGCAGGTATCTGCGTTGTCAATTTACTTTCAAAGACGATTGGCTCTATTGCCGTCGGTACACACTTTTCTGCAAGGTGTCCTCAGAGTACAGCCTCCATTCATTCCACGTACAGCGCCATGGGACTTGAATCTGGTTTTAGATTTCTTACAGTCGTTATATTTTGAACCCTTATAACAAGTGGATATTAAGTTTCTCACTTGGAAAACAATTTTTCTCCTAGCCTTAGGTTCGGCAAGGCGTGTTTCAGATTTCGGTGCCTTGTCATGCAAGCCACCGTATTTGGTGTTTCATGATGACAGAGCGGAACTTCAGACGAATCCCGCTTTCTTACCAAAAGTAGTGTCATCTTTTCACATCAATCAACCAATAGTAGTTCCTGTGTTAACAGGAGATTCTGGAACTTTGGATGTGGTACGCGCACTACGCGTTTATGTATCCCGAAAGTCTACAGTTCGTAAGACGGATACGTTGTTTGTTCTCTATGATGCTGCCAAGATGGGTTGGCCAGCTTCTAAGCAGACCTTATCCAGATGGATAAAACTGACCATACGTCAGGCTTACCTTCATGCTAGGTTACAGCCGCCTACATCAGTAACAGCTCATTCCACACAATCTGTGGGAACTTCATGGGCAGCTGGTCGTGGAGCTTCTACGACGCAGCTTTGCCATGCGGCTACATGGTCTTCAGTGCACACGTTTGTGCGCTTTTACAAGTTTGATACGTTTGCGGCATCAGCATCTACCTTTGGCCGCCTAGTGTTACAGGTGCCAAACAGCTCTCCCGCCCACGGGGTAAGCTTTGGCACGTCCCAAGAGTACTCCAGTGACCCCTAGTGGATGAAAAAGAAAATAGGATTTTGGTACTTACCAGGTAAATCCTTTTCTTTGAATCCATAGGGGGCACTGGACGCCCACCCAGAGCAGTTTTACCTGGTTTGTGGTAAGTTCAGGGGATCTTATGGTAACACACTCTCACCGACTGGTTAAAATGATCAAGTTCTATCGGTTATGGTGTCAACTGTTTAGTTGTCAGTAACGTTATGTGTCAACTTTATTGTTGTCCGTTATGTTATATGTAATTCTCCATTGTCAACCTCTCTATCGCTCCTGTTCGGCTCAGTAAAAAACACTGAGGTACTCTGGGATATGGAGGGGAGGAGAGTTCTAAATTTAATTATTCAGTGCCTTGTTCCTGCAGAAGCCGTCCATATCTCAAGAGTACTCCAGTGCCCCCTATGGATTCAAAGAAAAGGATTTACCTGGTAAGTACCAAAATCCTATTTTTTGCTCTCTTTTTTCCCACTGACACTTTGAGTACTCCTTTGTTGTGGGGTTCTTCATTATTACTGTCTTGGCATGAGAGGGGCCTTAGCTTAATTTTCCATGCCTTGCAGGGGGATTGTTTGACGTTACTACCACTTCATCTGCTACGTGATAAATACCCAGATTTGTCTATACCATTGTTTGTTTATTACCAACTCTGCAGCTTCGCCCATAGTGTGCTTTCCAAACTAACAGATAAAGATACTCTCAATGAGTTTGATACTATGGTTAGAAATGCTACTGATAACGGGTGCTCAACCTCCTCGCTATATATGCACATTAAATGGTGCTTTAATCTGGATGGTTTGCAGACTGTTATGGCGAAATGGGTAGTTGATCTACCTGATGTTCCCATTGTGACTCTTCTTAATGCTTCTACACGTCTTAATAAGACTTTAGTGTCTGCATCTTACATGGAAATGCATTATAAACTGTTACACCGAGCATATTATACCCCAAAACTACGCTAATTAATGGGCGTTTCCACTGATTCAAACTGCTTCAAATGTGCGGCACCAGATGCAGATTTATTTCACTGCATGTGGAGTTGCCCAGAAGTGTATACATTTTGGGTGCTGGTGGGTCAATATATTAAATATACGTATGACATTATTATTACACTGACCCCTGAATGGGCATTGTGGGATATATATACGTCTTCTGCTAGGAATAGACTTACATTGGGACAAAGGTTGTTTTTAGCCAAATTGGCAGCGGCTGTAAAGAAGACAATATTGTCCCAATGGATTTCACCAGAACCACTGACGTTATCTATACTTCTGCCTAGAATGTCTTACCTCTTCTCAATGGATTGGCTCGAAATGTCTATCAATAAAGAGAAGCGAGCTGAAATTTTTTTTAGTGTCTGGTTACATCATATTCGTTCTCTCCCATTACCTGTCAAGGATTCATTGCGAAAAGCAATTTCATTAACGTCTTGGTATAATTTGGAAATACTCGCCTCAGGTAGTCCCCCCTTCTAATTAAATGTTCATTATGAAATTGTTTATTGTCCTGCTGGTCTGTCTTTGTTTCTCCTCTTTTCTTTTTATCCTTTTACGCAAGTGAACTCTTGCTTATGCTCTCCGTGAAATGAGTTGTGCTGTTGGTAATGCATATTGGGGGTCATTCCGAGTTGATCGCTAGTTGCCGTTGTTCGCAGCACAGCGATCAGGCTAAAAATCGGCACTTCTGCGCATGCGGCTCAATGCGCATGCGCAACGTACTTTCACAAAAGCCGATGCAGTTTTACACAAGCTCTAGCAACGCTTTTCAGTCGCACTGCTGGCCGCAGAGTGATTGACAGGAAGTGGGTGTTTCTAGGAGGTAACTGAGCGTTTTTGGGGAGTGTGTGTAAAAACGCAGGCGTGTCAGATAAAAACGCAGGCGTGACTGGTGAAATGTAGGCGTGGCTGGCCGAACGCAGGGCGTGTTCGTGACGTCAAAACAGGAACTAAATAGTCTGCAGTGATCGCTAGCTAGGAGTAGGTCTCGAGCTACTCAGAAACAGCACAATCTTTTTTAGTAGCAGCGCTGCGATCCTTTCGTACGCAATTCTGCTAAGCTAAGATACACTCCCAGTGGGCGGCGGCCTAGCGTTTGCACGGCTGCTAAAAGCAGCTAGCGAGCGAACAACTCGGAATGAGGGCCATTGTTCATATTTGTACATCGCACTCTCCTTGGTCATGTTTTCTGTGTGACTTACATTCTCTGTTTTATATGACATGTACAGTTTTAATAAAATATATTTCAAAAGGAGTCAAATTGAGAAGAATTTTGCAGCTCTACCTTCTTTATCTACAGACTTTTCTGCCCTGTTCACATGAAATGCTGGGAGAGTTGGTGCCACAGGAGGGACATTCCACGCAGAGCCAGATTAAGCCTTGGGGGGCCGGAGCACTTAAAACAGGGGTGCTTGAGGGGAAGGAGGGGGGGTTATATTATGCATACCTCCCAACATGACCCATTCCAGGAGGGACATGCTCTGCTCCTGGACTTCCCTCTTAATATATGATTGGCGTGACCTTTGTTGAACTATTTATTTGATACTGTAGGAAAGGTATTTCAACATAGGTAAGTAGAGGCTGGGATCCCTGGTCACTTACAGCTCTCTTCCCCCTCCTATCTTTCCTCTGGTTGTGAAGTTCAATTGGTAGGTCATGAAAGCTGATATTTCTGTGTCTTTGCACTGCATACTGTCCTCGCATTCTGGATGTCTGGTTCTGCTGCTGCACAAGAGGGAGAGCTAGCGATGTCAATGTGCCCCGGCCAGGTGAGCCCCTTGACAGATGGGGTCCAGGGTACAGTATCTCCTGCGCCCCCCCCCCCCCCCTCACACACACACACACACACACACACACACACACACACACCTATTCTGGCTATGGTTCTAGGGATATCTGAGGAAACCTCAATCAGAGACTGCAGAATCCTTAGTTGTCAGGACTCCCAATGCTGGCAAACTGAGAAGGCAGCGAGCAGTCATTTTGAGAGGTGCCATTAATTCTTTGCCCACATGAATAGCACAGGTTAAAATTGTCAGAAAAAAATGTATGTGCAGAAATCCGCTGCTGCAGAGCATCTGCACGAATTGAAAGCCCTAAGAAGGCTTGTGATGTGAGATTTTGCTTGTCCTCATAGGTCTTCAGTCTTCTGAACAGGTCTAGAAATGAAACTTCTTCAGGATTCTGCTTTGAGGTTGAAGACCGGACAGGATTTTGAGGAGCAGGACCCATCTTGCTATTCTCCAGTAATGTGCGGGCAGTTATAATGTTATGGAGTTCTAACGCTATGTGTGTGAGACCTATAGAGCCGGTAAGAGGGTCTACTGCTTATAACAGCCATTCCTGTTCCTTTAGAACTGTATGCAGTCATCGGTTCTTGAGATGCTGCCTGGACTTAAACCTCTAGCAGTAGGGGCTCACACAATAGGTTGGAGGCCACAAGGTAATACACCTGGAGTGTAGCAGCTGGCAAAACAAGGGTTAATTGCAGGCAGACTGGATACAGAAATTATAAATGCAGACAGGCTTGAGAAGATATGGTAATGGAAGATTGCAGACCTGGATATGCACTGGTTACAGGAAATGATAACTGAAGGGACTAGATGTTTGTTGTAGGTGAACACAGCCAAGCAATGGTTAACTGCTTAGGAAACACATGGGTGCAGGTTGTGTAGTGCTTGAAAGCAGATTACTGGCAGCATGGACCTAGTTGCAGAGAAACTAGCTGAATAGATAATGTGATTAGCATTCTTCAATAACAGACAGGATGTAAACTCTGAGGCTAGACTGTAGCTGGAATACAGGTTCAGATGTTCCGGATATACTGTAGTTTGTTGCAGACTTGTGACTACAGACACCGTTTGAGTGGATGAACCAGAGCTGGCAGGATACAATCACAGAGATTTGTCAGGAGCCTGGACTTGGATCAGGACAAGACATGAGAGTAACTGGAGGGCCACAGCAAGACAATGTCACTAAGCAGGTATGGACACAGAATAGCATGTACAGGGCAGGATCTAACAGGGCACAGGTGCAGGACTGGCAGGGACAACACACAGAGGACTGAAGCAAGATACAGGAATGCATATTGGGAACTCACTAGGTGCAGGAACAAGGGAATATTACTGGCAACAGGAACTGGCCAGAATCCTTAATGAAAGGGAGCTAGACCAATCACAAGAGATATCAGGCTGGAGTCAGCTAACGAGAAATTCCAAACAGGTGTGCTGCTGCACGTAGCAGCCATCATCCTAGTTGTTAGGAAATTGCTGGAATATATGCAGGAATGAGTCGCAGCAGCGAATCATTACAGGGAAAGTATGTTTTCTTTGCATCTGCCTCTACTCTAGCTAGAAATAGCCTGCTCCCATGGTTTGAAGAAGAGGAATAAAGATTCCAAAGTGCCCACTTTGCAAATGATATCCCTAAATGTGATGCAGTAAAGATCCCGGCAATCAGGATCCTGACAGTCACAGTCCTAACAGCAGAATCTCGATGGTCAGAATGCCAACGTATCTCGACGGTAAGTATTAGGGTTAGACACTAGGAGAAGGGTTAGGGTTAAGCTGCGGGAGGGGACGGTTAGGGTTAGAATACTCACCGGGATTATGCTGTCGGGATTCTGGCCATCAGAGCCTATGGCACCATGAAGAGGAGGGGGCCCACCTGGAGTCTGCCCATGGGGCCCTCCTGGCTTAAGACGCCCCTGCAATAGGTCTACCACTAACCACTAATGCACACATGCATTAGGTCGACAGGGTCAAAAGGTCGACATGTAAAAGGTCGACAGTTCAACAGGTCGATAAGGTTAAAGGGTCGATGTGACAATTGTCGACACATATGGTAGACACAAGTTCTTTTATTTATTTTTTATTTTTTCAACTTTATCATTCTTTACCATCCACGTGGACTACGATTGGGAATAGTAACCTGTGGCGAGTGCAGCGGTAGTGGAACGAGGCACCTTGCGCAAAGCATGGCGAGGGAACGCAGTACACCAATGGGCTTTGTTTGTGGCAGAAAAGTGACAAAACACCACACAAAAAAAATGTGTGTCTACTTTTTTTGTGTTGACCATTTCTATGTCGACCTTTTGACCCTTTAGACCTAATGCATGTCTAACATTAGTGTTATACTTATTGACTGTAGACCTTTTTATTGTAGAGCTAATAATCCACAACCCTATAAGATATAGGTTGATCTCCTGAGGAGATCCGATCCGAACGGAGTCCTGGGGCAATATTTACTAATATTCGTGTTTGAGTCGGTTTGTGTAGTGTTTAAACTCGTTTTGTATCGGGTGCATTTTCATGCAACTTTTTGAATCCATATACGCAAAGTTACGAAGCAGTCGACTTTATGGTTTTCGTGTTTTCCGATGTCGATACCAGTCGGGTTTTTTTTGCCACATTTACGGCCGTCATTGTCGTTTGCATACGTGTTTTTGTTGTATTTGCTGGGTTTTTTCCTAAGTTAAACGCGGCAGGTTTTTTTTTTCCCGCGGCCGCATTTTCACTTTCAGTTTCGATTTTCATCCCCGTTCGTGATTGGTTGTGTTTCAGATGGTAGGAGTGCCTGTGCGCAACCATATAAATACGCCCCAAACCGTCCGCACCTCGTGGGTTTAGTTAGTCGTGAGGAGGAGGGAGGTTGTGCTGTGGAGGTAGGTGAATTTGTGGTTTGAAGAGGAGTGGTGGTAGCGATTTCTGAGTGTGGCATTGTGTTTGAAAGTCGTCTTGTCATTCTTGTTGTCTTGTATTTTGTGGTTTGGTCTCATTTTTAGTCCTAGTTATTTTTCTTTATAGTCCCTTGTCAGAGTGTGTGTGTGTGTGTGTGTGTGTGTGTGTGTGTGTGTGTGTGTGTGTGTGTGTGTGTGTGTGTGTGTGTGAGTTGTGTAGTGGTAGTGGAGGAGTGTGTTGTTTGTCTTTTTTTTCCCTGTGTTTACTGTTTAGACACACAATTATGTGTGACTCAGAGGTGGAGGGTGTGAGTGAGGGGGAGGAGGTTGGTCAGGTGGAGGAGGTGAGTGTTAGTGAGGTGGGTGAGGTTGCTGCAGCAGCCTCAAGTGATAGTGACAGTCAGAGTGCTCCGCAGCCATGCACAACTACTAAGACTGGGCGGAATGTTAAGTTTAGTTTTGCTGAAAATGTGGCATTGGTGCGTGAGCTGATGAAGTATCAGAGGCAGCTATTTGGTCCTGAGTCCGCCAAGGTGCCAACACGGAGGAAGACGGTGTTGTGGGCGAAAGTAGTTGCTGCTGTCAATAGTGAGGGGGTGGTCAAGCAGACGGAGGACACGTGCCGCAAACGGTACTGTGACATAAAGCGACGTGTCAAGTTCAAAATGGCCAAGGAGGCCAAGTCGGCTCGGAAAACCGGTGGTGGGCAGCCCTATATTGCAAGTTATCTGGAGTATGAGGAGCCCATGCGGAGTGTAATACCTCCAGAAGGGGTGGTAGTCATGTGACCGCCGGTCGGCTGACCGACAGTCACATGACCTCCTCCGTGAGCCCTACGGCTCACCATCCCGATGGTCGGCATGCCGACCAACAGGGACTATTTCCACTCGTGGGTGTCCACGACACCCATAGAGTGGGAATAGAACCCGTGGCGACCGCAGGTCGCCACCGAGCCCGCAGCGTGGCGAGCGCAGCGAGCCCGCAAGGGGCTTGCTGCACTCGCCCCTCCCCGCCGGGATCCCGGCGTCGGTATGCTGTCGGGATCCCGGCGTCGGTAAGGTGACCGGCGGTCACCAGTACTACACCCTCCAGAAGTTGTCTCTGCAACCCATGTCCGGGATTCAGATAGGCCCAGGAAGAATGGTGAGCATGTGTATTTGCATTTACTTTTTTTTTGTAATGTGTGTCATGTGATGTTGCATATTACTCCCATCTTCAAGTGTGTGTCAGCAAATAAATTGTTTTGGTTAATGTTTTATATAAAAGCCAATGTAACATCTCACTTTATTGTATGTCATGTATTTTTCAGACAGATATTTTGCATGTGTAGTTTGGACTTGGTGTGTCTCTGCATTGTCCTGCAATAATGTATTCCTTTTGGGCGTTTTGTTTTTAAAAATTGTGACTATGTTTTATATATAAGTGAGCCATGTTGATTTTTTAGAAAAAAGTAGTTGTCATGTTAGAGGCTGGAGTACTGGAAAGTGGTTTGTAAACCACTTACATGTGTAATGTCATCTTTAGATAATGTTATTTATTTAATTTAAAGAACATTTATTTTTTTTGCTTGTATTTGTACCGTGACACCACACTGCAGTGTAATTTTTTAATAAATTGCAGCATTTTGTTTTTGCTCATATAGTGGTAATGTGTCTTTGGAGTGCCACATCACAGAGCAAATTAGATATTGCATCTGTAATATTTTTCCTTCCAATACAAAATGAAGTTGTGGTTTTTTTTTTTTAGAAAAAAAACTTTCCTTGAACTTGTGGCCTATGTCAGTGTCCTGTACATGTTTTCCTGTGTTGATGTTGCCATAGTGCATGTGTTTTTTTTTTTTTTTTTAATTTAATTTCTGGTCCTTATGTTTGTTTTTAATAAAAACCAAGCATTTCTAAAAGAATAAATGTTTATAAGCATAATGGGTGGATGTATACACAATAGCATGATTTTTTATTATAATTAATTTTATACAGTGTCTGAAAAAAACAGTACTACTCGTCGGCCAGTAACTCCTATCACATCTGATGATGATGACGCTGCGGAAGCAGGTAAAGTGTCCATTGTAGTATAGGGTATGCTTGTAAAGGAATGGGCATAACAAAATTGCACTTTCATTAAAAGGTCCATCAAAAGAAGTATGGAGCAGCAGAAGTGGCACTTCTGTAAGACATCACCACAAGAAACCTGTGGCCGAAAAGAAAGCAAGGTTGTATGTCCCAGCACAAACACAGCAGGCTACCCCGCCACGAAGATTATCGTCCGTATGTTCTGTACCCCCACTCCAAATTTTGGACACACCTCCAAGACGTCATCCACACTCCCCTCATCTTGATTGTGAGTATCAAACTGAAAAAAACGTGTAAAATGTCAGAACATAATCAAAATCAGTCATAACACATCCAAAACTAAAATACTTACTGCAGTAAGTAAAAGCAGAAATGGAATCCAAACTGAATGGCCTTGTCCACATCCAGTAAAGATATGTATGTCCACTTGAGCCACACAGTATGACATTGGGTATAAGATGCTGCAACAAAAAAACATGTTGGTTTGTTTGCAAAAAGTAAGTTTGTTTTTCCAAAAATCACATGTGTGCTTGAGTTAACATTGCAAAATACATATAAAAACATTACTATGTTTGTTTGAACAAAGCTATAAGGTAACACATTACTGTCAAAGTCAGAAAAATATCACTATGCACACTGCCATATTTGCACCTCATACATGTCCGCGCTGCGCATGCGAGCGCTCTCCCGTGCGTGCACATACCCGCTGTTACGTGCACCCGCAGGCGCACTGTATGCGCATTTACGGTAGAGTTTCTGTGTGCCCAGCGTGCGACTCAATCGTTACATAATTCAACCATATAATGTATTTTATAAGTTAATATCCCCCTGAGTCCAACAGGTATCAGTGGGTCTCAAATGGCTCTTTGACCTTAGAGATCCCCCAAACAATAGTTTGCATGTTGTGAGGGCTTCACATGGTGTTATGCATAGGTAAGCACAGGAATAGTAATTGAAGATTAATTGTATTCCAAATCAGTATCTTTCCCGCAGACGGAGTACAATAGCCTTTAATTACACTGAGCTTTGAGACTCAATGAGGAGGGCCAACACCTGTGTTTACCAATGGGTTAGGATTTGTCTCCAGAAGAATGATTGCTGAGATGTCATTGTCTCAACTGAGAGTAGACAGTGAGATAGTATTCGCCAAACAATAGCTTCCCACAAGACAGGAATGTGTTGGTCATCGCCCATTGTTTTGCATAACCAAGGCCACTGATGCAGCTGGCTCACATGCTGTGAGGGACACACACACATCTTGTTGTTGACACACCCCCAGAGCTGGAATGAGGGTATGATATACCCACTGGAGATCACAGGGCTCACTCACTCACTCACACAGCTACCTGGCACCCAGCAGCATGGAGGCTACATCCCCAGGACTGACCTACAAACTAAAGGCTAAGTATTGAATTCACATGGCTAGATAAGGAAATCTAGATTGCTTTAAGGTCAATGGTGCTGGATTAAATAGGATATTGTAACTTGGTTGTGTGATTGTTGGGTGTTTGTGTTGACACTCTGTGAAGTCTGTGATGAATTGGAACAGTAGACAATCTGTAGCATAGTATTTGTGGTATTTGTTTGCCTATGGTGATTTAAAATAGATTGTGCTGGTTAGTTATAATATATCTTGTTAATCATAAATACCACCATGCAGTTACGTTTGAACATGTGCTGGTAGCAATGGCAGGCTGAGATGTGTGGTTACATTGTGATCTGGTCTTGTGATGAATATGCTCTGGTTATTGAGATACTGAAGTTGTTTGGAATGTGAAAGTGAATAAGATGGTTCTAGGAAGTTGTTTGGAATGTGAAAGTGAATAAGATGGTTCTAGGAAGTTGTTTGGAATGTGAAAGTGAATAAGATGGTTCTAGGAAGTTGGATTGAAATTGTGAAAGGTGATTTAGATGGTTTGGAATTGTAAAATCAGAACATATGCATTGTTCTGAGGCTTGGACATTTTGGAATAAAATGGAGTCTTGTGTCTTCTGCTATGTGATTGTGGTGTAGTAGAGAGTGCCATGTGTTTGGACCTGCAAATCTAAAATGGCTGCTGCCGGGTGTTTTCCCCTCCCCCTTTCAACCATGTGTTGCAGTCTTCATGGGAGTTTTCTCAAAATGGAGTCTAGCTTCTGTCCCATGCGGTATTGTAGGGTTGTGTATATAGGGACAGCCAGTATGGGTAAGGTCAAGTATTTTCTCCACAAAGATTCTCAGCATTGAATAACTGCGCAACGATTGTTCCTCACATGTGTAAGCTTCTCTGCAATCATATTGATCTTCTTGTTATTGTGAGCCATTTCTCTCTCTCTCTCTCTCTCTTCCCCTCTTTCTCTCTTATTTTCCCTTAAATAGTATTGTATTGTATTTCCTGTGTAGTTATCTGGTTAGGTAGTCTATGTTATATTGTAGTGTATAATTGTATTGTATTATTCTTTTGCAAGCATACCATCCATAATATATATATAAGGCGTTAGACCCTAAGCCCAGGTATCTGTGTATTTCTTATAGTGTTAGGTACTCTCGGAGCGTCGGTGACGCTCAGACAGCTTTGAAGTTAATAAGGTTACACTGTGTTGCATTTACACTCTATCATTACACTAAGGTTTTACTGCATAATACACCGTTTAAGGTTTAGATATAAAGGTTTAACATTGTGAGCTTCAGCGCCGCTTGTGATCTCCTCGTGGTCCCGAGCGTCCGCTACGCTATAGCGAATCATTACGTTAGTCGGCAGCCAATAGCGTGCCTGCCTGTAATCTCTTGGCCGTGAGCGAACGTGACGCTTGAGCGTCTCGACTACGGCTAAGCGATTGTTACGCAAAGTGCGTACCCTTACGGTACTCCATACATAAATAGCGTACAGTGTTCTTAGACCTCATAAAGGGTTTTATATACGATAAATATTTAGCTTTATCAATTGGCGGCTCCTCCGGTCTTCACATATCTGCACTAGGTAACTTCAGCAGACATTATCGGTCAGCAAAGAGTGGAAGGTAGTATCCCTCGTTAAACCGTTTGGAGGTCGGGGATACTGCAGTGCTGACCAGATAAGCGCCTGCTTCACTTGGTAAGGAGTGCTGAGGGAATTCGGGAACTGGAAGGTAAGAACAGTACGTTATTGTCTTTGTAAATCTGGTTTTTATTTCTATTTGGTGCCAACTGCACACGCAGATTGGATGGTTTGTCTGTTTAAATAGGTTTAAAATTATTTTTAATCGCTCTGCATAGCGTGATAACTAAAAGGGGCTGGCATGATGATTTTTCTTTGTGACAAAAGGTCTGTCCCCCATTTTGTGTAAACCTCATGGATGGGGGAGGAGCAGCGGCCATTTTGGGAAGGTCAAAAAAAATATATATTTTTTTTGAACGGCTGATTTTCAGTTGACTCAGGAAATAATCAGCCATCCACTGTCAAAAAGAAATCATCATTTAATGAGTTTTTTTTTATGCATTTGTTTAGTCCATATCATAGTCAATCATAAGTAGTTCAGATAGAGTTTAATAACAGTTAATAATTAAATATTTGATTTAAGAAATACACAAGTAGTTTTTTTTTTTGTTTTTTTTTGTAACTGTCTCTCTTCAAGAACCTGTTTTAACGCTGCTATTTGTAGGATGGCCATTGAAATGCAAATGACCTGTGGGACTGGTTTGTTGTTGTTTTTTTTTTCTCTCTCCCAGCAGTGAAAGAAATTGCACATTCATATGCAAAGTAGAAGCACTAATAGGGTCTCATATATGTAATATCTATATGCGTGTGCTTACATCAATATATGTTATTAGATTAATTTAGAATTGCATGTTCATTTGTGTAAGTTTCACATCTCACCTTCCTGTTTGCCATTTGCATTGATAACGTGCTAAGAAAGATTTGTTGCTATTAGTAGTTAAAAAGATAAAAAGTAATATTTAAGGGTATAATTGTAAAAAGCCCACACGCAACTCTACCTAAGGTATAAGGAGAGATTGGTGTGGTGCGCGGTAGATGATCGAGGATCATCTACATTGATAAAAGTGTACATTGTGTTACGGTGGATATTTGCTTTGCGTGCACGTGTCTCTAACAAAGGGCTGAGACTCGCGTACGCAACTCAAAGGCCGACGCACGCAGCGTATATTACGCAACGGAGCGTCCGGGTACGCCCACGTAACTCAAATCACACGATAGTGTTATTGCAACAGGCGGAAAGGTGGCAACGTGGTAAGTAGCGCAAGTCTATTTTAGTGTCCGAAATTTAGATTAACAGATCCTTCTCCAAATTCACAACACATCTGGTCTAAAGAAAATTTCTGCGCAGAAATAGAAATAGAAACAAAAGTGTACATGTGGTGAGTGAGTGTGTTATATACAATTTTGAGGTTGAACCACAAGAAAAGTATCGAGTTCTCGTGAAGGTACATACATGTAAGTGACGTGCATGGTGGCTAGGGAGGCATCCCTGGTTAAACATAAAATTTGAGCATTAGAGTGTAGCAGACCAGGAGGTCATACTGTAACAGACCAGGAGGTCGCATAACAGACCAGGAGGTCCAGGTACAGCAGACAAGGAAGTCCGCTATAGAGACAAGTAGCACAACACCAAGAAGGGTTGGTGCGGAACCCATATAGGCCATTAAGCTCTGGCTGAAGGAATTCGCAGCCGAAATTTTCGATTCCACTGGTCGCTCCGCACATAAGATTAGTTGCTTATGTGCTGAACGATTGTACCGCACGTAATTGTGTGCATTAGTAAACCTGACCGGTACTATTTGTGTACGAAGGTCATAAACGCTATTTGTACATTTTAACGTGATTTGTGAAATTTTTTTATTTTAAGGGAAGTTCGCTGGTCACTCAGGAACTATCCAACAACCGATACTTGCTGGGGAACGCGCCCCAGTAAATAAAGGTTCACAGGGGCCCTAGGTTGGGTACAACAGCTCTGGATACAGTGATTGTGTTACTGGCCAACGTGGGCGAGAAGTGAGTGGAGTACTCGGTAAACTTCACCGCCAGCCTGCCCCGGACATCTTGGTTTTTGTAAGGGTTCGCTGAAGAAAAGCAACACCTGCAAGTTATGGGGGCCAGTTGTTCAGGTAGGGGGCGATCAACCTCGGTTCGGGTTGATTTAGTAAACCGACCAATCGGGTCGGCAAGGTATGTAATGTGTGAAAAATATGGTTCACACACAGAGGTTTTATGTGATGAATGGGAGAGAATGACGGTACATGACGGGGAGAAATTCCCAAGAGTAGGTAGCTTCAGCCCAGAAGTGTTGCAAAATTTAAGGAGGAGGATATGTCTCATCAAATCAGCAAAGAGACGGAGCAAACATTATGATTGTTTAAACCTGTGGCAACAGGAAAGTGAATTTCAAAGAGAGGTAACTGACATATCTGACTTTCATCTTGGGAGGAGAGACATGGCAATGGAGAGAATTGTGGTTGCGGAGAAAGGCACAAGGTTGTACGATAAAAACGCACTTAGTAACTGTCTTAAGAATGAAAGTGTAAAATGTAACAATGTTTATGAAAATGAAAGTGTAAAAAAATTACAAATGTTAACCTGTGCAAGTCGCACCCCATGTCAAACTTCCCTCAGGAATACGAACAAGAAAGTGAACCCAACACGATGTCGGCACCTCTTCCAGCAGCCATCACACAAGACATCCAGGTGGACGCGACCAAATCTGTAAAGGCAATAATCAAACCCCCTAACGGAGGGTCAGGTGAGGTCGTGTCCACAGGTACGTACAATGTTTTATATCACGCACAAACAAATGTACCCCATATTGTAAGACCAAAACAAGGTGATGTAATTGAGTTTAGTCCTGTCAGGGTGATCACAGTCCCCAATGGGAAGACTGACGATCAGGGAATCATTCCCGTCAAGGACAGTGCAATGCGCCATCCCTGGTCCCGGACAGAATTGAGATCAATCATGTCTGATTTCCCAGATCCTAGGAAAGATCTAAGTGTATGATCAAAGATTCACAGAAGGTATATCAACGCCCTAGACAACGACATAACCATGATATCCAAGGAAGCAGGGAAGCACAGGGAAAGCGGTTGATGGCGATGAGCATCCGAGCGTTTGAGGAGGCATCAAATCAACCAAAACCTCAGGTCATTGACACTTGGAGGAAACCCAGGGTTTGTTATCATTGTAGAAGAGAAGGGCATTATGCCAGTAACTGCAACAGCCCACATAAAGTCAGACCCCCTAGACATGAAAATGAGCAAAAGTTAGGACACACCAAGTTATAAACAGGGATCATATAGGAAGAATTTTGGGCCACACCCATAATATATAGTCAGGAAAGGTGATCATTAGGACTGATGGTAAGCCTGAGGTAACGGTTAATAAATTGGGAGGTCATTCCCTGAAGACACAGGAATGACCGGGTGAAACGTTGTAAATGTATCTGTGAAATGTTTTCTTTTTCTCTCTCCCCACCTCTGACGATTATTGGTAGGATTCAAACATTGCATATATACTTGGTCTTTGCAGAAGTCTACCAAACCCCAGCATGACCTATCCGCACCAATGTATTCTGGCCAGATACAGACAATGGAATATGGAAGTGCTGGGGGTAGGGACTGCGCAAGGAAACCATGGGACATGTAGATATGACAGCCTGATGATCTGACAATGTTTTAGAAAATGTTTATGTTTGAAAAATGTTTCTTTTTTTTTCTGTTGTTTATTGATGTGTTATGTTATATATGCATATAAATTGTTCTCTCTCTCTCTTTTGTTTTTTTTTTTGTTTCCTCTCTCTTCTCACTCATGTTTTCATGTTTAAAAGATGGTATGTCACACATCAGTTAGACAAATGGTAATGCAAGATTTTTGCTCCTTACAGAGAGATCGCTGATTTGGAAGGAATATTGCATCATCGGAATGTTCGTTTGGAAGACTGAGAGACAGCACCTTTGAGATGACAGCAGAACAAGAAGAACAACAAGACTAGAGAACTTAATTATCGTGACAAGTTTCTCTCCCCCTCAAACTGTTTTCCTGTACCCCCATTACAAATTTCTTCTTTTCTCCTCCTGTAAGATGGACTTGCCCCAAGAGACTGTGACCCGGATTTTCCTGTTGACCATGATGTTAACCAGAACAGTCTGTTCCGGCGAGAGTACCAGTGAGGTCGAGAAAGGATCCAGAAAGGTTCCGATGACTGAGACGGAGGTGTAAATTTCCAATAGCAACACAACCACCAAGCAAAGGCGAGTACCGGAAACAATCTAGCAGCCATGTTATTTGTAAACATTGTGAAGGATTGTTAGTTGAAGAAAACTGTATCTGTAGGCTCTGTGACAACGTAGTGGAGGATGGGTGCATTAAGAAATGCCAATCCAGTTTTAATATCCATATGGACCGGCATCCATTGAGTGACTATCACTCCTTAGTGGGTAGTGTGTTAAATAAAACAGATTGTTGGGTATGCTCTCAAGTACCTCAAGGTCATAGCAAACCAGGGCTAGTACCATTTCCTTTAACGTTAGGGGAGGTACTTGAGTTAAGTGGTGGGAGACCGGTGGACAGGAGGTTTAATATCTCCAGCCCTCCTAGTTTGAAGCTCCACCAATACCATGTGGATAGGTCCCTATTATGTTTTAACATCTCCAATCCCCGAAAGCCGGGAAATTGGGAAGTGTCATGGAGTAACCAAACCATGACCTTTTCGCATAGAGCAGATAGAATGCCCACAGATACAGGGCTTATATGCCACATAGCCAGTAGAGGAAAATCTTTCCGATATAGGTATACCCTAGGAAATAGGATCACGAGAGTTGGAGAGGTATCACTAGGATACAGTGCACAGATCGTACAAACTGATAGGTGTACTAGACAGATGGGAGAATTAGGGTTAGGAGAGTTCACATGGAAAATGTGTAACATGGTAATGACATATTCAGTCCCATATGTTCTCCCCGATGATGCATATTTCACATGCGGGAGAAAGGCGTATGAGCGGCTTGCCCCAAACTCAGAAGGATTGTGTTATATTGGAAAAGTACTACCTGAGGTAATGAGTCTAAGGAGTGGGGAAATTGTAATTCCAATGGATTTGATTTATGACCCAACGGTAGAAACAATGATGTGATGAAAATGCGATTATACGGTCCGTTTCTTTCACCTGTTTTTCCGGTTTCTCCTAGGTAAAAAGACCCACTTTTGACGAGGAGTTTGATGATCCTGTATACAGACAACGGATGGATTAAAGAAGAAGTTTTGACAACCTTATACCCAGAGATTTGATGAACTTTGCCATAGATCCCCAGTTTCCCTAGAAATTTTAAAATTACGCTAGCCCAACATTTTTGTAAATCTATGGACATTGACAAAGCTTTTTGCTCGCACCTAATGGGCAAAAGCACAAAGAAGACTGCATTCAACAGACACCGAACAAGACCTCAATCGACGAATGTTCATTAACCTGACATAGAATACCACTGCATTTACCGTAATTATGTCTTATCTTCATCTCTACAACCCTCAGGTAATTATACACATAGTCGATAGGGAATACAGGCACAGATATCAGCAATCACATATTCCCCCATTCATGTATCATCAACTAAAATGTGCTCCCCCATTTTGTTACAACCACAGCCGAAAAGAGCTCGGTAAAGTTTGACAGCCCATCCACAGACCCGTACCACGGGATAAGAAGGAATTCAAATGTATACTTCGCAATACCTCGAAGCTTGATTTAAAACACGTACGGCACGATGATACATGACCCCCCAAACATGGATTCATACACACATGCTTTTGCTATCTCACTAGGTCATACCCTTTTCACACCTTCTCTTTCTCCTCCCCAACCCAACCATGGAAATGTATTTACACTTGACATATATTTTTCTCCTTTTGAAATGTTTTAGGAAGTGGCAGTTATTGTTGACTGCCAAAGAGTGGACTGTCAAAGTCAGAAAAATATCACTATGCACACTGCCATATTTGCACCTCATACATGTCCGCGCTGCGCATGCGAGCGCTCTCCCGTGCGTGCGCATACCCGCTGTTACGTGCACCCGCAGGCGCACTGTATGCGCATTTACGGTAGAGTTTCTGTGTGCCCAGCGTGCGACTCAATCGTTACATAATTCAACCATATAATGTATTTTATAAGTTAATATCCCCCTGAGTCCAACAGGTATCAGTGGGTCTCAAATGGCTCTTTGACCTTAGAGATCCCCCAAACAATAGTTTGCATGTTGTGAGGGCTTCACATGGTGTTATGCATAGGTAAGCACAGGAATAGTAATTAAAGATTAATTGTATTCCAAATCAGTATCTTTCCCGCAGACGGAGTACAATAGCCTTTAATTACACTGAGCTTTGAGACTCAATGAGGAGGGCCAACACCTGTGTTTACCAATGGGTTAGGATTTGTCTCCAGAAGAATGATTGCTGAGATGTCATTGTCTCAACTGAGAGTAGACAGTGAGATAGTATTCGCCAAACAATAGCTTCCCACAAGACAGGAATGTGTTGGTCATCACCCATTGTTTTGCATAACCAAGGCCACTGATGCAGCTGGCTCACATGCTGTGAGGGACACACACACATCTTGTTGTTGACACACCCCCAGAGCTGGAATGAGGGTATGATATACCCACTGGAGATCACAGGGCTCACTCACTCACTCACTCACACAGCTACCTGGCACCCAGCAGCATGGAGGCTACATCCCCAGGACTGACCTACAAACTAAAGGCTAAGTATTGAATTCACATGGCTAGATAAGGAAATCTAGATAGATTGCTTTAAGGTCAATGGTGCTGGATTAAATAGGATATTGTAACTTGGTTGTGTGATTGTTGGGTGTTTGTGTTGACACTCTGTGAAGTCTGTGATGAATTGGAACAGTAGACAATCTGTAGCATAGTATTTGTGGTATTTGTTTGCCTATGGTGATTTAAAATAGATTGTGCTGGTTAGTTATAATATATCTTGTTAATCATAAATACCACCATGCAGTTACGTTTGAACATGTGCTGGTAGCAATGGCAGGCTGAGATGTGTGGTTACATTGTGATCTGGTCTTGTGATGAATATGCTCTGGTTATTGAGATACTGAAGTTGTTTGGAATGTGAAAGTGAATAAGATGGTTCTAGGAAGTTGTTTGGAATGTGAAAGTGAATAAGATGGTTCTAGGAAGTTGTTTGGAATGTGAAAGTGAATAAGATGGTTCTAGGAAGTTGGATTGAAATTGTGAAAGGTGATTTAGATGGTTTGGAATTGTAAAATCAGAACATATGCATTGTTCTGAGGCTTGGACATTTTGGAATAAAATGGAGTCTTGTGTCTTCTGCTATGTGATTGTGGTGTAGTAGAGAGTGCCATGTGTTTGGACCTGCAAATCTAAAATGGCTGCTGCCGGGTGTTTTCCCTTCCCCCTTTCAACCATGTGTTGCAGTCTTCATGGGAGTTTTCTCAAAATGGAGTCTAGCTTCTGTCCCATGCGGTATTGTAGGGTTGTGTATATAGGGACAGCCAGTATGGGTAAGGTCAAGTATTTTCTCCACAAAGATTCTCAGCATTGAATAACTGCGCAGCGATTGTTCCTCACATGTGTAAGCTTCTCTGCAATCATATTGATCTTCTTGTTATTGTGAGCCATTTCTCTCTCTCTCTCTCTCTCTTCCCCTCTTTCTCTCATTTTCCCTTAAATAGTATTGTATTGTATTGTATTTCCTGTGTAGTTATCTGGTTAGGTAGTCTATGTTATATTGTAGTGTATAATTGTATTGTATTATTCTTTTGCAAGCATACCATCCATAATATATATATAAGGCGTTAGACCCTAAGCGCAGGTATCTGTGTATTTCTTATAGTGTTAGGTACTCTCGGAGCGTCGGTGACGCTCAGACAGCTTTGAAGTTAATAAGGTTACACTGTGTTGCATTTACACTCTATCATTACACTAAGGTTTTACTGCATAATACACCGTTTATGGTTTAGATATAAAGGTTTAACATTGTGAGCGTCAGCGTCGCTGGTGATCTCCTCGTGGTCCCGAGCGTCTGCTACGCTATAGCAAATCATTACGTTAGTCGGCAGCCAATAGCGTGCCTGCCTGTAATCTCTTGGCCGTGAGCGAACGTGACGCTTGAGCGTCTCGACTACGGCTAAGCGATTGTTACGCAAAGTGCGTACCCTTACGGTACTCCATACATAAATAGCGTACAGTGTTCTTAGACCTCATAAAGGGTTTTATATACGATAAATATTTAGCTTTATCATTATGTATTCCAATGTGTTTTTATGGTGGAGTATGTGTGAGCTACAATAAAACTAAAGTGTTTGCTTTCACAATTAAGTAACCAGACACATTTGCCTCAAACAGGCATATGTATGTATTTAAGCTATGAGTGATGATGTTGCTAGCCAGAATAGTTGAAAGCAACAGTGAATGACATGTGTTCCATGTGTAGTGATTTTTTAACATTTCACAAACATATGGATAGCTAACGGAAATTTGTTTAACATTTCAGCTTCGAGTCCTGGGAACAGCATCCCTCCGCAACAACACCAACACAGTGACATGGAGGAGACAAACATCTTAGAAATGCAGCCATTAATGCAAGGAATGAGCCCCCCAGCACCTGTGAGTACAACACCACAGCAAAGCACACCACCACCACAACACAGCCCAACAACACCAGGAACACAAGGCCCTGATCAGGTGTTTTGGACTATTTGGGCTAGACAGCAGGCCACTAATGAAGATTGCCTGCGTAAGCAGACACAAATGTTTGCAAGCCTACCATCTCACCTCAGAAGAATTTCAAGAAATCTGAGTAGACAAAATGAGCAAACAACCAGAATAGGCAATACCATGGAACTCATGCGTACAGACATTACACAGGTCATGGGCAACTTACAGCGCATAATGGAAGAACAGCACAGACAACAGCAAAGTTATATGAGCATTTTTCAAAACAATCAAAAGATTAATGAAAGTTTATTCCGAATAGTAGACAATCAAAATGCTGCTACACGTGAACTCAATGCCACCTTCACTAACCTAAATGAAACACTCAGATGCATGCACCAACAGCAAACAAGCAGCAGTTCTGGTACGACTACTCCAAATATCACGCCAGTCTCAACACCACCAAGATTGTCCACCAGAGCACGCCAACATGACAGTGCTAAAGGCAAAGGGCAGGACAAGCAGCCACCCAAAAAAACGTGAAAAAAAAACAAGTTAGACATTTGTGATAAGTAACTCAAAATAGTTAGCAAGTGTTTTTGTTGCTTAAAAAAATATAACACTTAGCTCCTTGACCCTTTTTTCAACATCATTAATTATAAGTGGGCCAAATAAAAATAAAAAATAGTACGCACATTTATTCCTTAACATTTTTTTTTGGTATTGGAGGAGGGAAATGTTGATGGAGCCACACATACATGTTAGCAGGAAGTAAACTGATCACTTGATTTTTTTCTAATCATTACTCTTTCTAGATTCCAATCATTTTCTTTGCCTGCAGATACAATAATTGCCAGCCAGGCAGAATGTCTTTAGCAGGAAGTAAACTGACCACTTGATTTTTTTCTAATCATTACTCTTTCTAGATTCAAATCATTCTCTTTGCCTGCAGACAATCCAAATTACAATGTTAGTGATACATATCTTAGCTATCTTATCTATAGAACATTACAAGAAGAACACAATTGAGTTGCGTAAAAAGCTTGTAATATGTTGCCTTTGTTTTGTTTGATAAAGATTGTCCAAATGAATGTCAGTATTGTTGGGACATGTTTGTGTGTGTTTTAAAATATTAAGCATGTTTTTACACATGATGCTGAAACAAACAAATATGTACTCTTCCATCAAAAAACAAAAACTGTGTATAATAATGTATATGTGTGGCAAACTGTGTATTTACTTACACATCACCAAGTTTACAGCATCAAACATTAGGAATTAAATTTTTCCTGATTACAGTAAGTTTGTGATTTTTAAATATGATGGTGCATCACACATAAGGACACATGTATTCCTCAAGGCTAACATATTATATGTTGAGGAGTGTTTTTTTGAAACACAGGTTCTCAAACTCGGCCCTCAGGAACCCACAGAGTGCATGTTTTGCAGGTCTACTCACAGAATCACAAGTGATATAATTAGCTCCACCTGTGAACCTTTTAACATATGTCTGTGAGTAATTCATACACCTGTGCTTCTACTGGGTTACGAGAAAAACATGCACTGTATGTGGTCCTGAGGGCCAAGTTTATGAACCTGTGCATTAGGACGTTACACACAATGATAAAGTGAAATACTAAATGGATGATGTGGGCTTGTAAGAAATTAGCACTGCAAGTTTACGATCACTTATCCAGACTTAATGCATGCCACTCAAAATCTGTTGTTTTGAGATTAAAAATACACACAATACACATGCAACATTTGTTTTTCATGTAGCGAGGGTATGTTTGTATGTGTCAAGGAGACAGACACATTCTGAGTAATGGTTTTTTGAAAAAAAGACAAAACATCTATTTATGATTACACAACAAATGAAATAAGCAAACCAAGCTTACCTTAGAAATAGCGATTGATGATCTGTTGCCTAACCTGCCTCCCTACATCAGTACTCCAAGTATCACCAGATGTCTCTAATTCCTCTGCTTGCTGGCTGCTTTCTTCCTCCTCCTCCTCCTCAACATGTGGCAGATGTTGTTGCAAACACATGTTATGAAGAAAGCAGCAGCAGAACACAATTTGAGTCACCTTGGAGGGACTATACAACAAAAGGCCACCAGACTTATCCAGACACGAAACCTAGATTTCAGCACACCAAAACATCTTTCTATCACATTCCGCGTGGACTTATGTGCATTATTGTAATTGTGTTCAGCAGGGGTATCAGGTCGGGACAATGGAGTTAGAAGCCAAGAGAAACAGCCATATCCTCCATCACCTAAAAGACAGATATAGTAACGTGATTCATGTTAAGATACAGCAACACATAAGTAACACACTGTGGGGCAGATGTATTAACCTGTAGAAGGCATAAGGAAGTGAAAAACCAGTGATATGTACAAGGTAATAAAGGCAGCAGACAATCTGTTCCTAAATGTTAATTTACATATTGGAGCAGATTGGCTGGTGCCTTTATCACCTTGCACAGATCACTGGTTTCTCACTTCCTTATGCCTTCTACAGGTTAATACATCTGCACCTGTATTTGGACAAAGTATACGCAGGCCTACACATATCAAATTACATACCCAGCGGCCATCCATCTGGCATTTGTCCGTCCTCAAACTTATCAAAGAGGGATGACTGACTGAGGATGAAGGAGTCATGGCAGCCCCCAGGGTAACCAGCAACAACACTTATTATTTTGAGATTTGCATCACAAACCACCTGCACATTTGTGGAGTGTTCGAAATGGCGGTTTGTATATATGTGCTGCCTGCCCCTAGGTGGTCTCAGCTGAATGTGTGTGCAATCTATGGCTCCAAGCACATTGGGCATGCCAGCCAGCTCATAGAAATCTACCCTGACGGCATGCCACTGAGACTCCTGGGTAGGTAAGCAGATTGAGGCCTCGATGTGGGGCTGCAAAACAGCCAACACCTGTGTGAACATTTTAAAGAACAATAAACAAGAGATTTTAGGACAGAACTGGCCACCGAGAAATTAAAACAAACACAAAACAGAAGAGGTCGTTAGGTATACATCACCTGTGTTAAGATTCTTGAAAATGAGGGCTGTGAGATTCCTATGACATCCCCAGACACAGCCTGAAAGCTGCCAGTAGCCATAAAGTGCAACACAGCCAGGAGTTTGTGCAGGCCTGAGACAGGGCGAGAGCGTGCTGTCTCAGGGTCTAGGCCCAGTTTGACAAGGTCATACAGACGGAAAATGTTGTTACGATTTAGACGGAACATCTGTATGACCTTATCATCGGACAATGCGTTCAAGTTTAAACGCCCCCTAAAAAAACGAGGCCTGCGCAGCCTCCGCGGAACCTGTACAACCTGCTGACCATGTTCAGTTTCTTGGCCCTGTTTACTTACAGGCTGATGTCTGAGTCTGAGGAATCCCACAGCACACAAAAGATCACTGGCCCACAGTCCTGCTGCCATTTCTGAGTGTAGGTGTATTGAAATGGGCCTAACATCCTTTTATAGGCATCCTAATTCAGGTGTGAGTGATTTTTTATTTGCAACACATGTAAACACTACTGAAAAAAGCATGTCTATTTTTTTGCCGCTTTTTTTAACGAATCGCAAAAAAATACGACCGCATTTGAGCACTCAGAGACTAACACCCAAATACGAATGAATAGTGAATTCCCGTATTCTATGAAATAACAGCCGCGTTTGACCGATGGTCTATTCATTCGTATTTCGGAACGTTGTCATTCAAACCATTACGAATAGACCAGACACTGCCGAGATTGGTGCTTAGTGAATTCCCGGATTGGGACTTAGAAAAAAAAACACAAATCGGCCAAACTCGGATTTTTAGTAAATACTGGCCCTGGTTGGGATCTTCCCTCAGTTTGGAATTTAGATTTTAAATCCGAATTTCAAATTTTGGATTGCAAAAAAATTACAAGGTCTTAGAAGTTTTTATCTATTTTCAAGAAATCCAAAACCCAAGGTTTGGATTTTAAATCCGAATTCTGAACCAAAACGCTTGAGGATGATTTTGCAAAACCAAAACATGACAATGAAATTAGAACCAAAACCCAAACAAGAGCACATCTCTAGGTACGGATCTACACAACGTCAGAAATCAATCCCCCTCTCAAAAAGTAGATTTCAAAAATAATTGTCTGTGATAGTTTACAGCCTGTGTTCTGTAGTATAAATAGCGGTCAGCGCCTGTGGACTATTTTTTCTGACTCTCATCGTCTTCTCTATCAGACCAGCCAGATGTTCTCTCACCTTCTGTTCACTGATTATCACACGGAAAGTGTCACAGTCCTGACTAGATTTCCCATGGTTTTACCTCTGCCATCACTCCTGCCGTTCAGCATACAGGAGGGGGTCATTCTGACCCATTCGCTCGCTGCGTTTTAATGCAGCAGAGCGAACGGGTCACTGCTGCACATGGGCCGGCACATGCAGGGATGCGATCGCCTCTGCCTGATTGACAGGCAGAGGCTATCGATGGGCGGGAGGGGGCGGAACAGCGGCGTTTGGCATTTCGTGGGTTTAGTCCATTTCGTGGGTTTCGTGGCATTTCGTGGCCATTTCGTGGGTTTAGTCCGGACAGCGCAGGAGTGGCCGGATCGAACGGGGGGCGGGCCGCAGCTGCTGCGTGAGGTAACACGCAGCCGCTGCAGGCCGGGGAGCAATGAGTAGCTCCCAGCCAGCACGCTAAAGCTGCACTGGCCGGGAGCTACTCTTGAAGTGCAAAGGCATCGCCGCTGTGCGATGCCTTTGCACTTCTGCGAGGGGGGGGCGGCACTGACATGCGGGGCGGGCTAGCCCTGTGCTGAGCGTCCCCCCGCATGTCTGTGTGAGTGATCGTAGCTGTGCTAAATTTAGCACAGCTACGATCATCTCGGAATGACCCCCAGGCTGTGAATCATAGGGTCGACCACACTTAGGTTAACAGTCATTAGGTTGACCACTATTGGTTGACAGCGACTAGGTCAACATCTGAAAGAGGTCGACGCAGTCATTAGGTTGACAAGAACAAGGTCGACATGAGTTTTTAAAACAATTTGGGTGTCGTTTTCTTCGTTAAGTGACCGGGAACCTGAATTAGTGCACCGCGTCCCCTCGCATGGCTCGCGCTACCGCTGCGCTCGACACAGGTTACTATTCCCAATCGTAGTCCACGTGGATCGTAAAGTATGAAAAGTGGGGGGAAAAAATGAAAATGTGAAAAACTCATGTCAACCTAGTACACAGCAGCGGATCTTGCCATGGTGTGGCGCCCTCCGGAGGGCGCCGCACCATGGCAAGATCCGCTGCTGCTGTGCCCCCCGCTGCCCGCTCTGTCCCGCTGCCCCCCACTGTGAAGGGAACTAGACGCGTAGCATCTAGTTTCCCTTCGTGGAGAGGACCTTTGCTGTGCGGTGCGCGATGACGTCATCGCGCACCGCACATCATTTCAGCGGCGCTACTACTGTACATACGCCCCCTGTATGAAGCCTCTCCCCTATTGCCCGCCCAGGGCGCTAAAATCACTAGAACCGGCCCTGCTAGTACATGTTGACCCAGTGACTGTCGACCTAAGTGTGGTTGACTTAAGACCGGATACCCAGCATACAGGCTGCAGTCTGTGTTACTGCTGAAATCTCCTGATTAGTCACCTGTGATCAGCAGCTGTCTCTCTGCTCATTGCATACCTCCCAACTGTCCCGATTTTCGCGGGACAGTCCCGTTTTTTGGGGACTGTCCCGCTGTCCCACCCGCGGGTCGCAGTGTCCCGCGGTGGGGGGGGACAGTTGGGAGGCTCTGTCTCTCGCTGCCCTGCTTAGCAGAGCAGCGGTGAATAGACGCTGTGCGCATGCGCACAGCGTCTATTCAGTGCAGACAGGGGGAGAGGAGGCATGCCAGCGGCTCACAGAGCGCTGGGCATGCCCCCTCAGTGACGAAATCGGGGGGCGTGGCTCGCGATCGCGGGTCCTCCCGCGAAGCCACGCCCCTTTTCCATAGCCCCGCCCCTTTTTCGAGAGCAGCACAAAATTGGGAGGTATGTCATTGTGCTAAGCTGTGGGTGAAGTCTATACATGCTGCCTCTGTACAGCAGTGACCATAGTTGCCAATTCAGCTTATAACAAGCGGAATTGGGCTTGTTTTTTCTTCTGGTTGCTTATTTTTTTGGGTGGTTGCTTGTTGCTTGTTTTTGGGCTTATAATTTTTTTTGCTGCTTGTTTTTGGGCTTCTTTTGTTTTTAGGTATCACTGACACCGACTTTCAGAGATAATTAGTCATTCATCCATATAACACAGATCCTCACACAGACATACTGTGGGTGAGACGTTGTGGATGAATAGAGTCTTAAAGAAATGATGATGAGTCATTCATTATGTCTATTGTTGCCGACTGCCGGTTGTGTGTATTCAGTAGGGCTAATTTGTTTTTAACAATGACAACAACAAAGACACTGACCAGACACACAACAGTGAAGCAATTCAGGACCACTTTATGTGGTATTCTTTATGTCAGATATGGTTTAAGACGCTTGGGTATTTGTTGCAAGGATTTTAAACCAACTACCAATATGCTTCAGCGCTTCAACTCAGGAATGTATAACATGGAAGCTTCTATAGACGATGGAGACAGCTCAGATGAATTTGCTTATATCCATTTTACATAAAACCTTTGTAATTCAGTGTGCTATGTACTTTACCTCACAGTATGCCATCTGCAATGCACTTTACTTCACACAGTGTGCCATGCACTTTACCTCACACAGTGGGGGTCATTCCGAGTTGTTCGCTCGCTAGCTGCTTTTAGCAGCATTGCACACGCTAGGCCGCCGACCTCTGGGAGTGTATCTTCGTTTAGCAGAATTGCGAATGAAAGATTAGCAGAATTGCGAATAAATAATTCTTAGCAGTTTCTGAGTAGCTCGTGTCAAAGTCAGAAAAATATCACGCTGCACGTTGCCATATATGCACTTCATGCGTGTGCACGCTGCATATTTAATCAAAATAATGTATTTTATAAGTTAATATTCCCCTGAGTTCAACAGGTATCAGTGGGTCTCAAGATGGCTCTTTGACCTTAGAGATTCCCCAAACAATAGCTTTCATGTTGGGAGGGCTTCACATGTTCTTATGCATAGTTAAGCACAGGAATAGTAATTGAAGATTAAATTGTATTCCGAATAAATTACACTAAGCTTTGAGATTCAATGAAGAGGGCCAACACCTGTGTATACGAATGGGGCTGGGTTTCTCTCCAGAGGAATGATTGCTGAGATGTCATTGTCTCAACTGAAAGTGGACAGTGAGACAGTATCCGCCAAACAATAGCTTCCCACAAGACAGGAATGTGTTAGTCATCACCCAACGTTTTGCATAACCAAGATCACATGGCCAGTTCAGCTCACTGATACAGCTAGCCCACATGCTGTGAAAGACACACACTTCCTGTGGTTGACACACCCCCACAGCTGGAATGCAGGTATGATATATCCACTGGAAATCACAGGGCACACTCACTCAGAACCAAGCTAGCACCCAGAAGCATGGCTGGCTCATCACCAGGACTGACCTCCTTACTAAAGGCTAAGTATTGTATGCACATGGCTGATTGGCATAGAATAGTTTAAATATGTGTTTGTGGTAAAGTAGTTGTGAAATGATTGGCATAGAATAGTTAGTTTGGAGATACAAATGGCTTAAGGTTAATGATGCTTGTGCAGTTGTGTGATTGTTGGGTGTTTGGGATGATACTCTATGAAATCTGTAATGAATTGGAACAGTAGACAATCTGTAGCATAGCATCTCTGGTATACATTTATGGATGGTGATTTATAACAGATTATAGTAGTTTTACATGATACATCTTGCTGAAGGTTAGAAGTCAAAACATACTTCCTTTTGTTACTGTAGTCATGTGCTTGTAGCAATAGCAGGCAGATACTTGTGGGTACCTGGTGATCTGGTCTTGTGATGGCTCATATGCTCTGGTTATTGAGATACTGTGTTGGCTTGAAATTGTGAAAGGTGATTTAGATGGTTTGGAATTGTAAAATCAGAACATATGCATTATATTGAAGCTTAGACATTTTGGAATATAGTGGAGTCTTATGTCTTCTGCTATGTGATTATGGTAAAGCAAAGAATGCCATGTGTTTGGACTTGCAAATCTAAAATGGCTGCTAGCATTCCCTTTTAAATCATATGTTACAGACTTTGGAATCATGGGAGTTTTTCCCAAAATGGAGTCTAGCTTCTGTCCCATGCGGTATTGTAGGGACCATTGTGTTGTTGCTGTGTGTTGTGTATATAGGGACAGCCAGCCTGGGTGAGCACAAGTTTCTCAACACAAGGGTTCTCAACATTGACTAACTGCGCAGCGATCGCTCCCACATGTGTAAATTCTCTGCAACCATATTGTCTCTTATTTTAATGTTATAAGCCATTCTCTCTCTCCTTCCCCCTTAAATGTATTTGTATCTTTATTGTATTTTATGTGTAGTGATTCGGTTAGGTATTTTATGTTATCTTGGTAGTGTATAACTTGTATTGTATTATTCTTTTGCAATTGAACGTTCATTCATTTCCTTAAAAGGCGTTAGACCCTTAGACCGGTATTTGAGTGTTTATTATATTGCTAAGGGGTTCTCAGAGCGTCACATACGCTCATACAGCTTTTAAACTAACAAGGTTACACTGTGTTGCATTTACACCTTATCACTGCACAAGGGTTTACAGTATAAGTACATTGTTTATGGTATAGTTATAAAAGTTTAATTCTGTAAGTGTCTGCGACGCCTGTGCTCACACCCTGTGCACAGCGTCTGCTACACTAAGGGCGTACCCTTGCGGTACCTTTTGCGCCAATTGCGTACTGTGTCTCTTAACCCTTTAAAGTGTTTTAAATAGGATAAACATATAGGCTTTGTCAATTGAGGGCTCCTCCGGTCTTCACATATCTGCACTAGGTAACTTTAGCAGACATTATCGATCAGCAAAAGGCGGGAAGGTGCTATCCCTCGCAGTGCTGACCAGATAAGCGTCTGCTTCACTTAGTAAGGAGTGCTGAGGGAATCTGGAACCGGAAGGTAGGAACAGTACGTTATTGTCTTTGTAAATCTGGTTTTTATTTCTATTTGGTTCCAACTACACATGCAGATTGGATGGTGTCTGTTTAAATAGGTTTAAAAATTATTTTTAATCGCTCTGCATAGTGTGATAACTAAAAGGAGCTGGCATGATGATTTTCTTTGTGACAAAAGGTCTGTCCCCCATTTTGTGTAAACCTCATGGATGTGGAAGGGGGAGGAGCAGCGGCCATTTTGGGAAGGTCAAAAAAAAAATTTCTAAAATGGCTGATTTTCAGGAAATAATCAGCCATCCGTTGTCAAAAAGAAATCATCATTTAATTAGTTTTTTTTTAATGCATTTGTTTAGTCCATATCATAGTCAATCATAAGTGGTTCAGATAGAGTTTAATAAAAAATTAATAATACATTAAATATTTGATTTAAGAAATACACAAATAAAACAAAGTAGGTTTTTTTTTTGTTTTTTTTGGTCACTGTCTCTCTTCAAGAACCTGTTTTAACTCTGCTACTTGTAGGATGGCCATTGAAATGCAAATGAACCTGTGTGACTGGTTTGTTTGTTTGTTTTTTTCTCCAAGCAGTAAAGAAAATCACCCTCACACACACAGTCAAGGGCACATTCATATGCAAATTAGAGAAGTGAATGGGTCTCATAGATGTAATATCTATATGTGTGTGACATCAATGTATGTTCTACAGGATAGCTATACAAGAATCATACTATTGCAAGCAGTGATTATTAGATTAATTTAGAATTGCGTGTTCATCTGTGTATTTTCACATCTCATTCTCCTGATTGCCACATACCATTGGTAAAGCGCTGAGACATTTGTTGTTATTAATAGTTAAAAGATAAAAAGTAATATTTAAGGGTATAATTGTAAAAGGCACGCACACAGTCTCGCCTAAGAATACAAGGGAGATTTGGGTGGTGTATAGTGAATGATTACAGTTAAAAATCATTCACATTGATAAACGTGTAGTGTGTAACTGTGGACGTACTTGGTCTGTGTACACGTGTCCTTACAAGGACAGAGCGTACGCGACGCAAGGGTCGACGCACGGAGCGTACGGATACGCCCACATAATACAAACCGCACGATAGTATTGTTCTAGTAGGTGATAAGGAAATAACGCGATAATAACACAGATCTATCTCAAATCCAAAAGTTTAAAGTTAAAAGGAAAAAAAACCTTCTCTATTGCAATTCTTCTGGGTTAGGCTAATACTGAATGAAAGGATTTCTGCGCAGAAATAAAAATTAAAGTGTACATGTGGTAAGAGTGTGTGTATATATAAGAATTCTCTTTTATTACGGAAGCGGGAACCATAGGCCAGTAGAAAGAGATACACCAGCGAGAGTGATATCGTGGGGTGGCTTGGGAGGCGTCCCTTGTTAGACTCGACACATTAATGAGCAGTAGAGTCTGCTGTACATAACAGACAAGGAGGTCACAGACAAGGAGGTCACAGACCAGGAGGTCACAGACCAGGCACAGACCAGGAGGTCACGGACCAGGAGGTCACAGAACAAGAGGTTCAGGTACAGCAGACTAGAAGTAGAGAGCACAACCGAAGAGGGTTGGTGCGAAACCCATATAGGCCAACAAAGCTCATCGCTGAAGGAATTTGCAGCAGAAATTTTCGATTCCACTGATCGTTCCGCACATAAGATTAGTTGCTTGTGTGCAGATACGATTGTACCACATGTGATTGTGTGCATTAGCGTGTCTTGAATTCAGAAGAACGCTACTTGCACATTGTTAACGTGATTTGTGTATTTTTTTTTATTTTAAGGGAAGTAGCCTGATCACTCAGGGACATTCCAGCGACTGACACTTGCTGGGGAGGGTAAGACACTCCCACACGCCCGAGCAAGTAGACGTACTTAGGTGCCCTAGGTTGGGTACGGAACCTCTGGGAACTTTGGTCGCCGTATTGGCCAGCGTGGGCGGAGTTAAGTGGGCGGACCTCGTTGCAAAACCCCCACCGCAGCCTTACCCCGAGCATTTTGGTTTTCTGTGAGGGTTGCCGGAGACCCTGATTGGAAGTCAGAGGTAGTGAAAGCAACGCCTGCAGAGATGGGGGCCACTTGTTCAGGTAAGGGGCGATCAACCCTGGTTCAGGTTGATTTGAAACCGATCAATCAGGTCGGCAAGGTCATGTGTGAGAAATCAGACCAAGATGGTCATCACACAGAAATATTATGCAATGAATGGGAAAGGATGACTGTGCATGACGGGGAAAAGTTTTCCCGGGTAGGTACTTTTAACCCAGAAGTGTTACAGAATTTAAGGAGAAGAGTGTGCCTGATTAAGTCTTCAAAAAGGCGTATTAGACATTATGATTATTTAAAATTGTGGCAACAGGAAAGTGAAATGCAAAGAAATTTAACTTACATATCTGACTCTCATCTTGGGAAGAGAGACATGGCAATGGAGAGGATTATGGCTGCAGAGAATGGCGCGATGGTGTACGATAAAAATGCACTTAGTAACTGTATTAAGAATGAAAGTAACAAATGTAATAATGTTTATAAAAATGAAAGTGTCAAAATTACAAATGTTAACCTGTGCAAGTCGCACCCCATGTTAAACTCCCCTCAGGATTACCAGCGAGAAGGTGAAACCAACACGATGTCAACACTCTACCCAGCAGTCATCATACGAGACACCCAGAGGGACACGGCCAAGTTGGTAAAGGCAATAGCAGAACCCCCTAACGGAGGGTCAGGTGAGGTCGTGTCAACAGGTAAGTACGGTATTGTATGTTACTCACAGACAAATGCATCTTACACCAAAGAGTTAACACAAAATAGCATAATGGAACAAAATCCTGTCAGGGTGAACACAATATATTAAAACAAATGTACACTACAGGAAAGTAGCAGTTTAGGTGTTAATAAATGGTTTAAAGGAAGTATTAAGAACGAGTATACAAGCCTCTCTACCTAACTGGAGAAATAACTCAGTAACTGCATTAAGGAACTACGCTGTTGGGCATGAGCAAAACATCATCAAGCACAGGGAAACAAAGAAGCCCCAGATCCCTGTGGGTAAGTCAAAGGTGAAAAGGTGTTATAATTGCCAGAAGGAAGGTCATTTTGCAAGAGATTGTAGATCAAGAAGTAGACCAAATTCATATAAACCCCCTAGACAAAGATATGAGCAAAGTTATGACACACCAAATTGTAATCAGAGATCACATAGGAAGGAGTTTGGGCCACACCCATGATATGTAGTCAGGAAAGGTGATCATTAGGACTGATGGTAAGCCTGAGGTAACGGTTAATAAATTGGGAGGTCATTCCCTGAAGACACAGGAATGACCGGGTAAAATTTGTAATGTATCTGTGAAATGTTTTTTTTTCCCCATCTCTGACGGTCATCGGTAGGACTCAAACATTGCATAGCTACTTGGTCTTTGCAGAAGTCTACCAAACCCCAGCATGACCTACCCGCATCAATGTATCCTGGCCAGATACAAAGGGTGGAGTATGGAGGTGCTGGTGGGAGGGACTGAGCAAGGATACCATTGGACATGTAGATATGACAGCCTGATGATGAACGGCAGATCTGACAATGTTCTAAAATGTTTGAAAAATGTTTTTTTTTCCTGTTGTTGTTTATTGTTGGTTTATGTAATATATATGTATATGAATTGTTCTCTCTCTCTTTTTTTTTTTTTTTTGTTTTCTCTCTTCTCACTCATGTTTTCATGTTTTAAAGATGGTATGTCACACATCAGTTAGACAAATGGTGATGCAAGATTTATTCTCCTTACAGAAAGAGCGCTGGTTTGGAAGAAATATTGTATCACCAGAATGTTCGGTTGGAAGACTGAGAGACAGCACCTTTGAGATGACAGCAGAACAAGAAGAACAACAAGACTAGAGAACTAATTATCATAACAAGTTTCTCTCCCCCTCAAACTGTTTTCCTGTACCCCCATTACAAATTTCTCCTTTCTCCTCCTGTAAGATGGACTCGCCTCAAGAGACTGTGATCCGTGTTTTCATGTCGACCCTGATGTTGACCAGAGCAGTCTGTTTCGGTGAGAGTACCAGTGAGGTCGAGAAAGGATCCAGAAAGGTTCTGATGACAAAGATGGAGGCATAGATTTCCAAGAACAACATAATCACCAAGCAAAGGCGAGTATCAGAAAACAATCTGGTAGCATTGACCATAGAAGGAATTGTGAAGGATTGTTAGCTGAAGAAAATTGCATCTGTAGGCATTGTGATAACTTAGTTGAGGATGGGTGCATCAAGAAATGTCAGTCCAGTTTTAACATTAACATGGATCGGCATCCATTGGGTGACTATCACTCATTAGTGGGTAAGGTGTTAAACCAAACAGACTGTTGGGTATGCTCTCAAGTACCTCAAGGCCATAGCAAATCAGGATTAGTACCATTCCATTTAACTATAGGAGAGGTACTTGAGTTAAGTGGTGGGAGACCGGTGGACAAGAGGTTTAATATCTCTAGTCCTCCTAGTTTTAAGCTCCACCAATATCATGTGGATAGGTCCTTAGTGTGTTTTAACATTTCCAATCCCCGAAAGCCGGGAAATTGGGAAGTGTCATGGAATAACAAAACCATGACCTTTTCATATAGAGCTGATAGAATGCCTACAGATACAGAGCTCATACGCCACATAGCCGATAGTGGAAAATATTTCCGATATAGGTATACCCTAGGAAGTAGGATCATGAGAGTTGGAGAAGTATCACCAGGATACTGTGCACATATCATACAATCGGATACGTGTACCAGACAGATGGGAGAATTAGGGTTAGGAGAGTCCACATGGAAAATGTGTAACATGGTAATGACATATTCAGTCCCATATGTTCTCCCCGATGATGCATATTTCATATGCGGGAGAAAGGCGTATGAGCGGCTTGCCCCAAACTCAGAGGGATTATGTTATATTGAAAAAGTACCGCCTGAAGTAATGACTGTATCGCATAACAAAATTGATTTGACTTACGACCCAACCATTGAAACCACGCTGTGATAAAAGGTGATTCCACGACCTGTTTCTTTCACCCGTTTCTCCTTTGTTTTCCTCCAAGGTACAAGGACTCGCTTGGAAGAAGAATTTGACAACCTTTTACACAGACAACTGATGGACTATGCCATAGACCCCCCATATCCCTAGTGACTTTAATTTTACGCTAGCCCAACACTTTTTTGTAAGTCTATGGACATTGAGAAAGCTTTTTGCTTGCATTTTGGCAAAAGCCCAAAGAGACTACAGTCAACATGTACATCAAGACAAGACACCAGACAAGACTTCAATCAACAAATGTATATTAAACTCACATAGTTTATGACTGCATTTACCATAATTGCTCCTTATCTTCATTTCTACAACCTTCAGGTAATGACACACATAGTCGATAGGGAATACAGGCACAGATATCAGCACTCACACATCCCCCCATTCATGTATCATCAACTAAAATGTGCTCCCCCATTTTGTTGCAACCAAAAGCCGAAAAGAGCTCGGTAAAGTTTGACAGCCCATCCACAGACCCTTAATACGGGATAAGAAGGAATTCAAATGTATACTTCGCAATACCTCGAAGCTTGATTTTAAAACACGTACGGCACGATGATACATGACCCCCCAAACATGGATTCATACACACATGCTTCTGCTATCTCACTAGGTCATACCCTTTTCCCACCTTCTTCTCTCCTCCCTTACCCAATCATAGAAATGTATTTACATATGACATATATTTTTCTCTTTTTGAAATGTTTTAGGAAGTGGCAGTTATTGGTGACTGCCAAAGGGTGGACTGTCAAAGTCAGAAAAATATCACGCTGCACGTTGCCATATATGCACTTCATGCGTGTGCACGCTGCATATTTAATCAAAATAATGTATTTTATAAGTTAATATTCCCCTGAGTTCAACAGGTATCAGTGGGTCTCAAGATGGCTCTTTGACCTTAGAGATTCCCCAAACAATAGCTTTCATGTTGGGAGGGCTTCACATGTTCTTATGCATAGTTAAGCACAGGAATAGTAATTGAAGATTAAATTGTATTCCGAATAAATTACACTAAGCTTTGAGATTCAATGAAGAGGGCCAACACCTGTGTATACGAATGGGGCTGGGTTTCTCTCCAGAGGAATGATTGCTGAGATGTCATTGTCTCAACTGAAAGTGGACAGTGAGACAGTATCCACCAAACAATAGCTTCCCACAAGACAGGAATGTGTTAGTCATCACCCAACGTTTTGCATAACCAAGATCACATGGCCAGTTCAGCTCACTGATACAGCTAGCCCACATGCTGTGAAAGACACACACTTCCTGTGGTTGACACACCCCCACAGCTGGAATGCAGGTATGATATATCCACTGGAAATCACAGGGCACACTCACTCAGAACCAAGCTAGCACCCTGAAGCATGGCTGGCTCATCACCAGGACTGACCTCCTTACTAAAGGCTAAGTATTGTATGCACATGGCTGATTGGCATAGAATAGTTTAAATATGTGTTTGTGGTAAAGTAGTTGTGAAATGATTGGCATAGAATAGTTAGTTTGGAGATACAAATGGCTTAAGGTTAATGATGCTTGTGCAGTTGTGTGATTGTTGGGTGTTTGGGATGATACTCTATGAAATCTGTAATGAATTGGAACAGTAGACAATCTGTAGCATAGCATCTCTGGTATACATTTATGGATGGTGATTTATAACAGATTATAGTAGTTTTACATGATACATCTTGCTGAAGGTTAGAAGTCAAAACATACTTCCTTTTGTTACTGTAGTCATGTGCTTGTAGCAATAGCAGGCAGATACTTGTGGGTACCTGGTGATCTGGTCTTGTGATGGCTCATATGCTCTGGTTATTGAGATACTGTATTGGCTTGAAATTGTGAAAGGTGATTTAGATGGTTTGGAATTGTAAAATCAGAACATATGCATTATATTGAAGCTTAGACATTTTGGAATATAGTGGAGTCTTATGTCTTCTGCTATGTGATTATGGTAAAGCAAAGAATGCCATGTGTTTGGACTTGCAAATCTAAAATGGCTGCTAGCATTCCCTTTTAAATCATATGTTACAGACTTTGGAATCATGGGAGTTTTTCCCAAAATGGAGTCTAGCTTCTGTCCCATGCGGTATTGTAGGGACCATTGTGTTGTTGCTGTGTGTTGTGTATATAGGGACAGCCAGCCTGGGTGAGCACAAGTTTCTCAACACAAGGGTTCTCAACATTGACTAACTGCGCAGCGATCGCTCCCACATGTGTAAATTCTCTGCAACCATATTGTCTCTTATTTTAATGTTATAAGCCATTCTCTCTCTCCTTCCCCCTTAAATGTATTTGTATCTTTATTGTATTTTATGTGTAGTGATTCGGTTAGGTATTTTATGTTATCTTGGTAGTGTATAACTTGTATTGTATTATTCTTTTGCAATTGAACGTTCATTCATTTCCTTAAAAGGCGTTAGACCCTTAGACCGGTATTTGAGTGTTTATTATGTTGCTAAGGGGTTCTCAGAGCGTCACATACGCTCATACATCTTTTAAACTAACAAGGTTACACTGTGTTGCATTTACACCTTATCACTGCACAAGGGTTTACAGTATAAGTACATTGTTTATGGTATAGTTATAAAAGTTTAATTCTGTAAGTGTCTGCGACGCCTGTGCTCACACCCTGTGCACAGCGTCTGCTACACTAAGGGCGTACCCTTGCGGTACCTTTTGCGCCAATTGCGTACTGTGTCTCTTAACCTTTTAAAGTGTTTTAAATAGGATAAACATATAGGCTTTGTCACTCGAGACTTACTCCTACACTGCGATCAGCCAGAGCCGGCCATAGCTATAGGCAAACTAGGCAATTGCCTAGGGCATTTGATATGCCCAGGGGCATCAGCAGCTTCTGTTGATTAAAATGATATGCAGCATGCCTATATTCTGTGTGTAACATTTCATATGCAGATACAGCCACAGTCTCACACAGTATAAAGGCATGCTGTATATCATTTTAATCAGCAGAAGCTGCTTGTGCATCCTAGCCACATAACAATGCAAATAAGATGCATTTTCATTAAAAAATGTGCCCGACGTTAGCACTGAGGCAAGATTTATGAGGACACATCTGTATCCAAGCAGAGGCAGAGGTCACAGTGTTAGCAGCAGTGTGAGTGCTGTGTGCATGTGAGTGGGTTGGTTGTGCAGTAGTGTTCGGAATATGTGTAAGGAGCATTATGTGTGTCATGTAAAAATGCATTAATGTGCAACATATGTATAAGGGGCACTATGTGTCATTATGTGTATAAGGGCATTAATAATGTGTGGCATACAGTATGTGTAACAGGGTACTACTGTATTTGTCATTATGTGTATAGGGGCACTAACAATGTGCAGCAAATGTGTAGGGGGCACTATGTGTGTCATTATGTGTATTAGGGCATTAATAATGTGCGGCATATGTGTAAGGGACATTCTGTGTAAAAGGGCATTAATAAAGGTTGTCATAATGTGTAAGCACATTATGTTTAGAAGGACATTAATAATGTGTCTCATATGTGTTAGGGGCATTACTGTGTGGAATTATGTGTTTAAGGTGCTCTTCTATGTGGTGTTGCGTATAGAAAGGGTACTACTGTGTCGTCTAATGTGAATAAAGAGCAATAGGGTGTAGTGTAATGTGAATAAGGAGCAATTCAGTGTGATGTAATGTGAATAAGGGGCTCTACTGTGAGGAGTAACGTTTATAAGGTAAAGTGATACTACTGTGGGATGTAATATTAATTATGGAAACTATCGCATGATCAAATGTGAATAAAGTGCAGTACTGTGTGGCGTATTTGGAATTGGGGTTACTATTGTGTGGCCATGCCCCTTGCCAGCAAAAACACACCCCTTTTTGGGCTGTGCGCCAAATGTGCGAACTGTTCCTATTTAAAATATAGGGGGTACAAACACCAAAATAAGGATTGTTATGGCTGAGGGGTGATGATTCTGGTAAAGAAGAGCAAGGTCAGAGGCGGAACCAGGGGTGGTGCTAGGGGGCACCAGCCAAAATCTTGCCTAGGGCATCATATTGGTTAGGGCCGGCTCTGCGATCAGCTCAGCCCGTTTCGTTCCTGGTTTGAAGTCACAAACACGCCCTGCGTTCGGCCAGCCACTCCCCCGTTTCTCCAGACACTCCTGCGTTTTATCCTGGCACGCCTGCGTTTTTCCCGCACACTCCCAGAAAACTGTAAATTTCCGCCCAGAAACACCCACTTCCTGTCAATCACACTCCGATCACTTCAACGATGAAAATTCTTCGTTCGGACGTGAGTAAACCTACTAAGTTTTGTGCTAAATTACTTTGCGCATGCGCACCATGCGCATGCGCATTGTTGCCTTAATCGCTCCGTTACGAAAATCGGCAACGAGCGAACAACTCGGATTGACCCCCAGTGTGCTATCTGCAATGCACTATACTTCACACAGTGTGCCATGCACTTTGCCTCACATAGTATGCCATCTGCAATGCACTTTACTTCACAGTGTGCCATGCACTTTACCTCACAGTGTGCCATCTGCAATGCACTTTACCTCTCAGTAATTCCTTTGTTATTTATTGAATTGAGTTACTATTTAATATTTATATATGCATTTATTATTTTGAATTGTCTTAATAATCTTTTGTTTTTGTTACCTTGATTTGGCCTCTTTATTTATTTAATAGAAGTACAAAGTTGGATGTTGTAAGATTATTTGTTTTATCTTTCCATCGAATAAATATTTCAGTGAATACAAATGACCACAGATACAGTATATACAGTTGGCAATTTTCACTTGAGATTTTTCTTTAGAGGAAACATGAAAGTATAGTATCTTAAATTCACAACTCTAACTATAATATTTATACAAATTCCAGTATTCTTTAAAAGCCAGTTTTGTGCTGATAAATATCATTGTAAAGACCTTAAAGGCAGATTATATAAATAATTATATGTATTTTAATAAGACAAACAATAATGTTTGTTTTTATATAAAAAAAAAAAAAAAACTTGAGTTGGGCTTTTTTGGGGGCTTTTTAGGATTGGTTTGGGCTTATTTTTCAGTCATCGGTTGCTTGTTTTTCATTTCAGAGTTGGCAACACTGCCAGTGACGTGCAGTGAGGTAAATGCCTGGGGAGGCACTGGCTAGACTGAGCAGCAGCACATGTATATATATACACAGAGATGGGGAAGTTATTTCCCGGAACAGCCACAGGTGACATGTTTTCTAGTAGCTATGACAGGAGGTGTTGTACTAGGGGCCTTATTCAGCATCAGTTGCAGTTTTGCTAAAATAGCGCAACTGCTATCAATCCTATGCTGGAGGCCGCCCGGCACACGGCAAAGGCTACCCAGCATGCTAATGGCAATTCAATTGTGAATGCATCTCTGAATAAGTGAAGCCACCCTGCCTCCACATGGCTGCAAAGGCAGTCAGGCCGCCGCCATTTTCCACATCACAGTGGGCACGTGTGACATCACGCGCCCGCCCCTGCAATGCCACATCGCCACCCCCGCAAACGTATTGCCCGGCCTGTGCAGAACGGCCCCTGAGTGTGCGCACTGGGCCAAAAAAATTACCAGATGCGAACGCACAGCACCAGCATGTGATGCTGAATGAGGCCCTAGGCCGCGGAATGACATCCACAGTACACGCCTATAACGGAGACATAAACATGATCTGTGCCTGTAGCCAACCCCACTCAGGATATTTAATAATACAGGAACCATTCTGTCGAATGTATCCCAAGGGGCAGCTGCATAATACTGGATTGCTGCCCCCCAAATGTCGCTGCGGGATGTAGTCAGGAACCCGGCGGTCGGGCTCCTGGTGGTCAGATTAACGACGCTGGGATACCGACTGCCAGAATGCAGCAGCGGCACCACAGCTATTCCCATTCGTAGGTGTCCATGACACCCATGGAGTGGAAATAGAGCCACCGAGCCCGCAGTGCATTGCGCTCACCCCCTGCCGGCATTCTGGTGTTCGGGATCCCGGTGTTGGTATTCTGACGACTGGGATCCCGTAGCCAACCTGTCGCTGCCGGACAAATGTCCTCAATGACTGCACAGTGGAAATTCCCCAGCTACTAGTCACATTCTACTCACCTGGCAGCGCCACACTATGGGGGTAATTCAGACCTGATCGCTGGGCTGCTAATTTTGCTTTACCGCAATCAGAAAATCGCTGCATCCAGGGGGAGTGTAAATTTATTGTGTAAGTGTGCGATGCTATGTTTACCCAAAGCTGCAAAAATCCAGTGTGTGCAGTGTGTGCGCAGCCCAGGACTTACTCCTCCAGTGCAATGAGAACAGGCGGATCGGGGCTGGACGTCACACACCCTCCCTGGAAACATTTGGGAACGCCTGCGTTTTTCCAGACACTCCCTGTAAACGGTTAGTTACCACCCACAAATGGCTTCCCCCATGTCAATCACCTTGCAATCGCCCATGTGATCAGATTTGTAGCACCATCCCGTCGCTGACCGCCAATACACAATGTTGTTGTCCGACACGCGTGCGCATTGAGGTGCATACGCATGTGCAGTTAGGACCTGATCACCCGCTATGTCCGCATCCTGAGCCAGCAGGTCCACCACTTTGCTCTTCCCTTCATCGTTCCACTGAGTGCCCAGCACAATGGTCACTTTGCTGTCCACAAGCACAAGAGTACAAGCAGAGGGACACCCGCAGCTGCAGGAAGCTGTCAGCGGCCAGAGAGGGGGTTACCTGTGCAGGTCGGGAAGCTAGGGCAGTCAAGCATCTGCAAGTCTGGCTGAAGCCGAGGTAAGGAGCTGCGGAAGCTCCGTGGTTGAGCTGCACCCGTAGGCACGAGTGGCAGGTGACAGAATGTCATGCTCCCACCTGAAGGAAATGCTGGTCCTGTCGGCACTTTGATCATTTGTGTAACCGATTGCAGGGTCCAGGGTAGTAAGGAGGGGCGGACTGGGAACTAAAAGTGTCCCTGAAAGTTTTTTTGGAAGTGGCCTTAAGTGGGTGGCACATGGCGAGGGTGGTGGGGAGACACAGTAGGTGATGTCAGGGATAGACAGAAGGTGACAGGGAGAAGAGACGGAGAGAGGCTGTGGGAGATGTGGAGAGTGTGACAAGCAGTAGGCAGAGGTTAAAAGGGCGAGGCAGTGGGTGACAGGGAGAGACAGTCAGTGTTTGGGAGAGGCAGAGGGTGACAGGGAGAGACAGTCAGTGTTTGGGAGAGGCAGAGGGTGACATCTGGGAGACAGAGAGAGTTTTGGGGAGAGATAGTGTGAGACAAAGAGGCAATGGGTGACAGGAGAGTGTGACGGGGAGACGCAATGGGTGATACCAGGGAGAGGTGACGGACAATGACAGATTTACATACACGACACAGCAATACATATAGTGATATACTGTGCATGACAGTGAGACTACATGGAGAATATAAGTGATATACAGAGGGGCAGTGGGCTGAATGGGGGGTGCATTGCGATGGGAGGACACTGGGCTGGATAGGAGGGGGGCAGTGAGATGGTGATTGGAGGCGGGAGACACTAGGCTGGAGAAGGGAGACACTGAGCTGAATGAGGGAGGGGGGACACTGTGACTGGACTGGCTGGGGGTTTCTAGGAGTGGGGGCAGTAGGCTGGTAGAGGATGGGAGGGAGACACTGGAATGGGGGAGTCAGTAATGATGAGGGACAGGGACACTGGACTGAGCACCACTGACCTGGTGTTGCTGGTGTCCCATTCCTGGCATGCCTGGTCCCGCACGCTAGCTGCAGCACCACGCTCTCACACAGCAGCCCCTCAGATGCTGCTGCTGTGATCCGCCATACTGATGGTGCGTCCGTGCGGTGGTTGCCAGTGATGACTGCCTCACCCTGGCGGTGCTGTGCGGTGCGGCCCTGTTCGGTGAGCCTGAGGAAAAGTGACTGACTGTGTTGTGCCCAGCCCCGGCGTCTGTCTCATCATGCAGCCACCATCAGCGAGAGGCTGACCTGTAAATACAGTAGGCGGGGCCTCTCTCTGGCTCCGTGTCTGGCTCCCGATCAGCGCTGGCCGAGGCATGTATTTTTTGACACATGATGAAACAGACTATTCCAGCTGCCCCGGCCCTCACACGGCCTGGCCTCCCGGGTAAACTGCTGGTAAGCTCCACTCCTGCCAATCTGCCCCTGAGTACTCTTCTATGTACTAAAAATGCATCCAGCCTGGGGGGAGGACATCTGACTCCGTCTCTGCCCATCCATTCCAGACCACCACCTGTCCAATCACATCTTCCTGATTGACAGGGGTGTGCCTTGAAGTTGGCTGAAGGCACAGCCCCTGTCAATGAGGCAGTTGTGCTGGTGCCGCTTTTCATTAGTTTTTTTGATGGGTTTTTGCAGCCCGCACCTTGGCCTCGCCCCCTCTCCGCCCCCTACTTCAGACCCTTTATTATAGTCATTGGGAGGCAGCGTGAGCGCTGCCTCCCATAGACATTTGGCTGCATTTTCACGTTAAAAATTATTACAATAATACAAAGTAGAATCTGTGCTATAAGTATTTTCTTTGTATTGTTTTAATCATTATGACAGGGGAGGCACTGCCTCCCCTGACTGCACGTCCCTGCTGTATAGCACTACCACCATTCTGTGTATAATCCTCAGTGTGATCCTCCATACTAGTGCTCTGCTTCCTAGAACCAAAGTTCCCTCCAACACCAGTCATGGACATTGCCATCTTTTTTCCAGTTAGCTGCCTCTCTACTGATCAATCCTGTCCAGTCTGGTGCTCAGCTGACACTTCCAGCCAATCCAGAACAACCTAGGGGTATAAAGCTTCCTGTTTTCCAGGGCACAGGTTGCCAGTTCCATAAATCACATAGCTCAGTGTGTGAGTAGTGTAGCTGTGCTCCCTTGTTGAACCAGACTGCTCCTGAGGACACTTCCTGTGACCTAGTCTCCTCCAGTGTTAAACCTAGTGTCAGCATTTACCCAGTGCATATTGCAGACTATCGGTGAAGTCCGATATTTCATACCGTTGGTGTAAGTCCGACATTACAGACCATCAGTGCAAGTCTGATATTCTGACATCATCAGTGTCATCATTCCAGTTCCAGTCCGGTCAGCACTTCAGTTCCGTACCAGTCCAATATTATCGGTATCAGTTACCCAACTCCAAACAGAACCCACAGTTGTATTCAGTCTTCTTCTGTAGTTCAGTCCTCACCCTTCAGGATCTGCCTGAACCTATAGTGCTAGTCTAGGTGACCCAGACAGTGGGCTGCAACCACCTGCCGGGTGCAGCGAAACCTAAATCCCCTTGTAGGGTTCCCTGGAGAAGACCACCTGTGGGGTAAGACTTTGTGCCCCTGCTCTGGGTCTAGTCAACTACCTGATATTAGTCTCTGATGTCTTTACCAACTCTCCACTGGATTAGAGATATCCAATGAGTAGGAACTACCTCAAGCCATCTAGCTTCCGATACAGCCCAACTTCTAATACTGGTCACTGGTCTGGACCAGAGACATCCCTATGCCAAACTCAGACAGAAAAGAAGCAGAAGAATCTGGACTACTGGTTTCACACTCTGTTACACTCCCCTTAAATGATATATATGTAATGTTTTATATAACACACGAGTCCGTATGCAAATCGCGTAGACCTCTAGCACTGTCCTGTGCTTTATAAAAATGCTGTGCTCAGGAAACAGAAGCTATAGGTCAGCTAGTGATACATTCTGAAAGAGTTACTACTTGCTTGTTACATTGTGGCTTCCCAGCTGTCTCAGAGCTTTGAGATTGACTCCAATTAAAGATATTTCCCTGTATTTGGATTACCCGGAACCTCTGTGGCCAACACCTACAGATGGGTCCACATTTATCTTGACCTTTAATAGGATTAACTGAGACTGGCCAGTCGGACTTAATCCCCTGCTGTAATGACTTAATCCCCTGCTGTAATGTTCTCTGTATTGTATTGCAGCTGAGAACAATAGAAGAATGGTTTATTCTAATAAATCATGTTGTGCCTAGGCGCAGAAAACTAGTCAAGATAACCGTGGACCCATCTGTATAATCTCCATTCATTCTGATGTAAAAGATCTCTGTATGCTTGTAACCCTGAACACAGCAATTTAGCGCTAGCGTTCTGCTGAGTATTTGCTCCCTGGCTTATTTATTTGGTGTATTTTGCATGTTTATTCAAAGGAGGAGACCAATTACATCGTTTTAGATGTCATTTTCTCTTTTTGTTTTCCCTTGTATTACAGAACATACAATTGTTGGTCTGCATAATCAGTAATTACCATTCTCATGCCTGGTGCAGGGTCACCCCTTTTTCTGCTACCTACCAGGCCTGATACCTCTTGATTGTACATCTAAGGTCTGCGCCATCCTGGAATCATGGGTCCCTGGGCAGTTGTCCAGTGAGCCCATGCATTAAGATTAGTGATGAGCGGGTTCGGTTCCTCGGAAACCGAACCCCCCCGAACTTCACCCATTTTACACTGGTCCGAGGCATACTCGGATTCTCCCGTATGGCTCGGTTAATCCAAACGCGCCCGAATGTCATCATCCCGCTGTCGGATTCTCGCGAGATTCAGATTATATATAAGGAGCCACGCGTTGCCGCCATTTTCACTTGTGCATTGGAAATGTTAGGGAGAGGACGTGGCTGTCGTTCTCTCCGTTTATTAATAATATTTGTGCTGCTTATTGCTTAATTGTGGGGACTGGGGAGCAGCTGTATTATATAGGAGGAGTACAGTGCAGAGTTTTGCTGACCAGTGACCACCAGTATTATACGTTCAAGGCTTTCTCCTTGATAAGCTGAGGACTGAATTCAGGTTGCGCCGGCGGAGTCATTCCCACGTGTGTAAGTTTCTCTGTGGCCATTTCGTTACTCTGTATGTATGCAATTGTTCTCTTTTAGTTATCCTATAAGTGTCTGCCATTTATTCTCTTTGTGTTTATTCTATTTGTGATCGTTCGCTATAGTGTATACTTCTGTTTAGTGAGTCTGTTTAGTCATTAATGTTAGGACTGTAGTGTATAAGCTGTAAACTGTTTTCTTTTGCCTTTACTTACAAAATATCGTCTATAAAGGTGTTGGAACCTTAGCAAGGAGTGTGTGTTTTACTAGTTATTATATAGGGTTTCTGAGCGTCTTAATCGCTCCAACAGCTTTCATATGATCAGGGTTAATCAGTGTTACATTGTGATAATATTACAGTACAAAGGTTTACAGTATAAGCATACCCTTACAGTGTGTTGTTAACAAGGTTTACTGTGTGTCATTCAGTAAGCGTCTGCGCCGCTCGTGTCCCTCTCTCGGGCACGGCGTCTGCTACGCTAAATGCATACCATTACGGCACCTCGTGCGCCTATTGCGTACATTATCTATAATAAGTATATAGCTTATGTTAAAAGGTAGATAACTGACTCTATCAATATATAGGAGGCGTACAGTGCAGAGTTTTGCTGACCAGTGACCACCAGTATACGTTGTCTGACTGAAAAACACTACATATCTGTGCTCAGTGTGCTGCATATATCTGTGCTCACACTGCTTTATTGTGGGGACTGGGGACCACCAGTATTATATAGGAGGAGTACAGTGCAGAGTTTTGCTGACCAGTGACCACCAGTATTATACGTTCTCTGCCTGAAAAACACTCCATATCTGTGCTCAGTGGGCAGCATATATCTGTGCTCACACTGCTTTATTGTGGGGACTGGGGACCACCAGTATATTATATAGGAGGAGTACAGTGCAGAGTTTTGCTGACCAGTGACCACCAGTATACGTTGTCTGCCTGAAAAACACTCCATATCTGTGCTCAGTGTGCTGCATATATCTGTGCTTACACTGCTTTATTGTGGGGACTGGGGACCACCAGTATATTATATAGGAGGAGTACAGTGCAGAGTTTTGCTGACCAGTGACCACCAGTATACGTTGTCTGCCTGAAAAACACTCCATGTTTGTGCTCAGTGTGCTGCATATATCTGTGCTCGCACTGCTTTATTGTGGGGACTGGAGACCACCAGTATATATTGCCAAAGTCGAAAAATATCATGATTCACTATTGCCTTGTGCTGACACCAATGCACGTGCCCGCTGCTCGTGCACCGACTCCCACGTGCATACGCATCCCCTCGGGTTGCGTAAGGGACGCTCCGACGTCACCTGCGCACGGAGATGTGTATTTACAGCGGTGTTTGTGAGCGACTAGCGAGCCACTCGATCGCAGCATATTTGGCCTTTGTAGTGTGTTTTGTAGATAATATTCCCCATAACAATATCAGCAAGTATGGTAAGTTTAAAACTTCTTGGACCTGAGAGATTCCTCTTTACATGCTAGGAAGGCTCACACAAAGGTTGGAAGGTAGTGTTTAGTATCCAGCTGTAGGGTATTAAAAGGGTATTATGCCTATGATAGTTAGGAAAGATTCACATATTCCTGCGCATAGTTATGCGCAGAAGTAGAAAATAAGATTAAATTGTATTTTAAACTAAATTACACATAAGTGCAGGGTAAGTGAATGGAATTCAGTCATTTCTTTCCCACAGACTGAATACAATAGCCTTATTTACATTAAGCTTTGAGATTCTATGAAGAGGGCTTACACCTTTGTTTATGAATAGGACCAGGTTTCTCTCCAGAATAATGAGGGCTGAGTTGTCAATTGTCTCAACTGAAGGAGGGGACAGTGGGGTGAACAAAGCCCAGAGACAGAGTTTGTTTGGAAGATCCAAAACAATAGCTTTCCACAATATAACCAGACAGAGAGGAATTTAGAATACTAACAAGTCCTAGCCATCGCCCACTTCTTGAACTAACCAATGATCCCCGGTGCAGTACATGTCCCACCCCCTAACCAATGGAAAGAGAGCACACAGTGTGTATTGCATTATGTCTTGAGCTAGTGAATAAATATAGCTTGCAATAGGCTTGGTCACACAAGACTCTGCAAGGCTTTCTCCTTGATAAGCTGAGGACTGAATTCAGGTTGCGCCGGCGAAGTCATTCCCACGTGTGTAAGTTTCTCTGTGGCCATTTCGTTACTCTGTATGTATGCAATTGTTCTCTTTTAGTTATCCTATAAGTGTTTGCCATTTATTCTCTTTGTGTTTATTCTATTTGTGATCGTTCGCTATTGTGTATACTTCTGTTTAGTTAGTCTGTTTAGTCATTAATGTTAGGACTGTAGTGTATAAGCTGTAAACTGTTTTCTTTTCCCTTTACTTACAAAATATCGTCTATAAAGGTGTTGGAACCTTAGCAAGGAGTGTGTGTTTTACTAGTTATTATATAGGGTTTCTGAGCGTCTTAATCGCTCCAACAGCTTTCATATGATCAGGGTTAATCAGCGTTACATTGTGATATTACAGTACAAAGGTTTACAGTATAAGCATACCCTTACAGTGTGTTAACAAGGTTTACTGTGTGTCATTCAGTAAGCATCTGTGCTGCTCGTGTCCCTCTCTCAGGCACGGCGTCTGCTACGCTAAATGCGTACCATTACGGCATCTCATGCGCCTATTGCGTACATTATCTCCTATATAATAGCCCAGATCTGAGACTCTGTGCTGGCCGTAATGCTGGGCGGAGTCACAGAGCTGGGCGGAGTCAACTGCATCTGCTGCCCCATACCCAGTGCCAGCAGCAGTCAGGTGCAAGACCCTACCTTACAGTATAGGAGGTGAGGATGGCCACTAGCTGCCGGCTGCTGTGCCTGTCCGCTGGCAGCATGAAAAGCCCCCCCCCCCCCAATCACCTGTGCAGTGCGGGTCCTGAAAAGGGCGACACGAGGGGCGGAGCTACACGGAATAGAGGGGCGGAGCTACACGGGACCAGACAGCTGAACAGTGGTGGAATGAGCATTGCAGTGACGGCCAGCCAGACTTGGTAAGTGGGGGGTGAGAGAGAAATGTGTGTGTGTGTGTGTGTGTGTGTCTGTGTGTCTGTGTGTGTGTGTGTGTGTAGTGGGTGTGTGTGTGTGTGTGTGTGTGTGTGTGTGTGTGAGTGTATAAATGGTGGGGTGTGTGTGTTTGTATATATGTGTGAATTGTGTGTGTGTGAGGTATGTCTGTGTGTGCGCACTTTATGGACGCCGCTGCTGGGGGGGCCATTACATGCAAGGACGCTACTAATATAGGGGGGGCATTACGTATAAGGACGCTACTACTATAGGGGGGGATTACGTATAAGGACGCTACTACTATAGGGGGGGCATTACGTATAAGGACGCTACTACTATAGGGGGGGCATTACGTATAAGGACGCTACTACTATAGGGGGGCATTACGTATAAGGACGCTACTACTATAGGGGGGGCATTACGTATAAGGACGCTACTACTAGGGGCTGGCATTACGTATAAGGACGCTACTACTATAGGGGGGGCATTATGTATAAGGAGGCTACTAATACTGGGGGGCATTACATATAAGGACGCTACTACTGGGGGGCATTATGTATAAGGACTATATTACTACTGGGGGGCATTATGTATAAGGACGGTGCTACAACTACTGGGAGGCCATTACATGTAAGGATGCTACTACTACTGGGGGGGCATTATGTATAAGGATGGTACTACTACTGGGGGCACATTACATATAAGGATGCTACTACTACAGGGGTGGCATTACGTATAAGGACGCTACTATTACTGTTGGGGGGCATTACATATAACTGCTACTACTACTAGGGGGCATTACGTATAAGGACGCTACTACTACGGGTGGGGCATTACGTATAAGGATGCTACTATTACTGATGTGGGGCATTACATATAACTGCTACTACTACTGGGGGGGCATTATGTATAAGGACACTACTACTATTGGGGGGGCATTATGTATAAGGACGCTACTACTACTGGGGGGGCATTATGTATAAGGATGCTACTACTACTGGGGGGGCATTATGTATAAGGACACTACTATTACTGTTGGGGAGCATTACATATAACTGCTACTACTACTGGGGGGGCATTATGTATAAGGACACTACTACTATTGGGGGGGCATTATGTATAAGGACACTACTACTATTGGGGGGGCATTACGTATAAGGACGCTACTACTACTGGAGGGGCATTATGTATAAGGACACTACTACTATTGGGGGGGCATTACGTATAAGGACGCTACTACTACGGGTGGGGCATTACTGTTATGCACACCAGTGCCTGCAGGAATGTACTGGTGTCTGAACGGATAGGGTTGCAAAACAAATGAACTCACAGACAGACTGGGGAATATGACATTACGTACACAGAAGGTGATAGGGTAACAAAATAAACACAAAGTGAACAGATAAGCCCAGAGGCTAAGAAACTGGGTGTCTCCCTAGTATTAGGAGTGCTCAGATGGAAAAAGCAAGATGTTGTGTTTTAATACGTAGAGAACCCGAAATGCTGTTGCTAAGGGCAACAGCAAAACCCTAAAGGGTTACCAACGGGTGTGGCAGTAAACTCCTTGGTCAGAGATGGAATGATAGACACAAGGAGAGTCTCCACAATCCTAATCCTCACTTGCAGTGCACAGGTTCAGCTTACTGCCACTAAACTGACACCTGAACACCTTGCACAGTGAGACAGGATTTAGGCAGGCAAGTCTGAGAATACAGCCGCAAACTTGCTAAGTTCACAGAGTAGCAAAAGAACCCCAGCAAGTTAAACGACTGACTCCAGTCTTACTGCTAGGTCTGGATTGGCAGAGTGTAGTACCAAATCCCCAGGCCTATTTGCAGTAAGCAACAACAAATACAAAGCTACACAGTACTGGCTAACTTTCAGGAACTAACTAACCAACAAAGATTCAGCAGCATCTGCTTAACCTGAGAAGAGGGTTTATAAAGCAGGTGCTGTCCACGCCCCACTCAGACCTCACAGACTGTGAGCACAAAAACCAGCACCGGATCCCCTGCCGTGCACAGAGCCTGTAACCACTGCACAGCAAAAGACCCGAACCGGAGTATCAGCTGCGCTCAGGTTACTCCACTAGCACTTGTCTCCCGGTTGCCATGACGACGTGGCAGCACAGGGCAGGAGACCCTAACAGTACCCCCCCTCTGACGAGGGGTCAAAGAACCCCTACCACCGGGTTTATCGGGGAACTGCGAGAAGAAAGAGCGTAACAGTCTGGGGGCATGAAGATCACAACTGCGCACCCACGACCGCTCCTCCGGGCCATACCCCTTCCAGTGCACCAAAAATGACAGCCGACCCCGAACCATCTTGGAGTCAAGAATCCTTTCAACAACAAACTCCCTCTGGCCACGTATCAGAAGAGGGGAAGGTCTTCCACTGGAAGAAGGATTACTAATCGCCCGTTTTAAAAGGGAACAATGAAATGTTTTATTGATACCCAAAGAACGGGGCAGATCTAACTGAAATGCCACCGGATTGATAACCCTGGTGATCTTATAAGGGCCGATGAACCGGGGGCCTAACTTATGAGATGGCTGTCTCAACTTCAAATTCTTGGTAGACAACCAGACGAAGTCTCCTAATTTGAAGCTGCAGGGTCTTTTCCGCTTATCAAAAACCCTTTTGGTCACTAATGACACAGACACAAGGGCTTTCTTCACTTTCCTTCAAATACCTCTAAGGACCAAAACCACAGAGGAACCACCAGGCGTGGAGTCCAGGGGGTCAAAAGAATTGGCCTTAGGATGATGCCCATACACACAAAGGAAGGGAGAGATCCCTGTAGCAGTGTGAGCCGCGTTGTTATAGGCAAACTCCGCCATGGACAGATGAGCAACCCAGTCAGTCTGACACTTGGAGACATAACACCTGAGGAACTGCTCCAAGGACTGGTTCACCCTTTCAGTCTGCCCATTAGACTGCGGATGGTAGCCTGACGACAAGCTGACAGAAATCTGGAGATCGGAACAAAATGCCCTCCAGAATTTGGCCACAAACTGGGATCCGCGGTCAGAGACTACATCAAGTGGCAACCCGTGGAGATGCACAACATGCAGCATAAATAATTCAGACAGGCGTCTGGCCGATGGCAGCCCAACCAGTGGAACGAAGTGCGCCATCTTCGAAAACCTGTCAACGACAACCCAGATGGCTGTCATCCCCGAGGATTTGGGCAAGTCCACCACAAAATCCATTGAAATGTGGGTCCATGGCTTAGATGGGATAGAGAGTGGATGTAATGGGCCAACAGGAACCCCTCTAGGAGTCTTATTTCGGGCACAGATGTCACATGCCCGAACCCACTGATCCACATCCTTAGCCACCGAGGGCCACCACACTGCCCTAGATAGCAACTCCCGAGTTCTGGCAATACCCGGGTGACCTGCCGACTTCTTGGCATGGAATTCCAGGAACACTCGCTGTCTTAACCTAGGAGGCACAAACAAAAGACCTACCGGAAGGTCTGGAGGAGCCTGCTCCTGTGCTCTAAGGACTAATGACAAGAGGTCCTGGGTAATGCCCACTTTAATACATGATGGGGACACAATGGGCAACGGCTCCTCGGTGGTCTCCTGGATTGGAGCAAAACTCCGCGAGTGCGCATCAGTCTTGATGTTTTTTGACCCAGGGTGATATGTTATCAAAAAATTAAAGCGAGCAAAAAACAAAGCCCATCGTGCCTGCCTGGCATTGAGACGCTTCGCTGACTCTAAATACAGTATGCCAGATTCTTATGGTCGGTGAGAATTGAGACCACAAACTTAGCCCCCTCAAGCCAGTGTCTCCATTCCTCGAGTGCATCCTTAATAGCCAACAATTCCCGGTTACCCACGTCATAATTCATCTCGGCAGGCGAAAATTTACGGGAAAAGTAAGCACAGGGATGAAGGCGATTATCAGACACTCCCATCTGAGAGAGCACTGCCCCAATACCCATCTCCGAGGCATCCACCTCCACCACAAAAGGACGCTCTGGATCTGGGTGTCGCAGCACCTTGGCCGAGACAAATGCCCTTTTGAGACGGGCAAAAGCCGCTTTAGCCTCACAAGACCAGTGAGCAACATCCGCCCCTTTCTTAGTGAGTGCCACCAAGGGCGCCACTATAGACGAAAATCCAGCGATAAATCGTCTATAAAAATTCGCAAAGCCCAGGAAACGCTGAAGCGCCTTCAAACTAGTGGGCTGCACCCAATCCAGGACTGCCTGTACCTTGGAACCCTCCATTTGGAAACCTTCTGGGGAGATAATATATCCTAGAAATGCGATTTGCTGAACTTCAAATTCGCACTTCTCCAGCTTCGCCCCAAGCCGGTGGTCTCTGAGTTTCTGGAGGACTAAGCGTACATGCTTCCGATGTTCCTCCAGGGAATGGGAGAAGATTAGGATGTCATCTAAGTATACAACTAAGAATCTATCCAAATATTCCCTGAGTACATCGTTCATGAAATCCTGGAAGACTGCCGGAGCATTACAGAGCCCAAAAGGCATCACCAAATATTCATAATGCCCTGAGTGGGTATTAAAGGCAGTCTTCCATTCATCCCCCTCTCTTATTCGGATTAGATTGTACGCCCCGCGTAGGTCAATCTTAGAAAAAATGGTGGCAGTACGAAGCTGGTCAAACAAGACCGAAATGAGAGGCAGTGGGTATGAGTTTTTAATCGTGATACGGTTCAATTCCCTGAAGTCGATGCAGGGTCGCAACGAACCGTCCTTTTTACCCACAAAGAAGAACCCCGACCCAACTGGAGACTGTGAAGGTCTGATAAATCCCTTAGCCAAGTTCTCCTGAATGTACTCTGCCATAGCCTGAGTCTCAGGACGTGACAGGGAGTACAACCTGCTCTTGGGAAGCTTAGCATTTGGCAACAAATCAATGGCACAGTCATAGGGGCGATGGGGAGGTAGTACCTCTGCAACTTTTTTGGAGAACACGTCCGCAAAATCTGCATAACACTCTGGCAATCCTGGCAAACTTAGCTGCGAGAGCCTGACTGGAAGGCTCAAGCAACTCCTGAAACAATCAGTACCCCAACTAAGAATCTCCCCAGAGACCCAGTCAAATTGAGGATTGTGGGCCCTTAACCAGGGTAACCCCAACACCAATGGGGCAAAAGTACAGACAGTCACATAAAAGGACAATTTTTCAGAGTGTGTGGCTCCAATAAACAAAGAAATCTGGCTAGAGCAAGAGGTAATTTTACCTTGGGATAATGGTTCCCCGTTTAACCCACAAATCTCAATTTCCGATGCCAAGGGTACTAAGGGAACAGAGTGTTTCAGGGCGAATTGGCGGTCCATAAAAACCCCGTCGGCCCCACTGTCCACAAAGGCCTCAGTCTTGACAGTTTGACCGAGGATCTTCAAGGTCACCGGAATGATAAAAGTCTTCTTGGGAAATTCTGACTTCTGGCCTGACAGGATATTTCCCATCACCCTCAGGCCCTGAAGTTTTCCGGCTTTTCTGGGCATGATACTACCACATGACCTTTATTCCCACAGTACAAACACAACCCCTGCTGTCTCCTCCGCGTCTTCTCACGTGAGGAGAGGCGGGTAGCCCCAATCTGCATAGGCTCCTCGGAAAATTCCTCAGAGTCTGAGGTTCCCTTGGGAAAGAAGGAAACCTCGGTCTCCCTTTCAAGCCTACGCTCTCTCAGCCGTCTATCCACCCGGATGGATAACTGCATGAGCTGATCCAAGCTATCAGGCAAGGGATATTGTACCAGTTGGTCTTTTATCTGGTTAGAAAGACCTCTTCGGTACTGGTGTCTCAGGGCTGGGTCATTCCACTGGGTATCATGGGCCAACCTCCGAAACTCCGTACAGTAAACCTCAACTGGCCTTCGCCCTTGCTTAAGGATCGAAATCTGAGCCTCGGCTGAGGCCGTCTTGTCAGGGTCATCATACAACATGCCCAGTGCCGTAAAAAAAGCATCAACACTTTTAAGCGACGGACAGTCAGGCTGGAACCCATATGCCCAGACCTGTGGGTCTCCTTGTAGCAAGGAAATCACTATGCCCACCCGCTGAATCTCCGACCCAGAAGACTGAGGCCTAAGCCGGAAGTATAGCTTGCAGCTCTCCTTGAAACAAAAGAACTGCGAGCGATCTCCAGAAAAACGATCCGGGAGATTTACTTTCGGCTCCTTAACCCCTGAAGGTGCTGCTGCTGCGGGAGCTCCGCCAGCGGCCTGGGAGGTGTGCATTTTAATGGACAAATCATTAAATTGTCGAGTCAGGACCTGCACCTGATCGACCACCTGTTGCAACGTATTTTGAGGGGTATGCTCCATATTCCCACAAAATTTCAACAGGAGTATTAGGCTGCTGAATATGTTATGCACACCAGTGCCTGCAGGAATGTACTGGTGTCTGAACTGTTATGCACACCAGTGCCTGCAGGAATGTACTGGTGTCTGAACTGTTATGCACACCAGTGCCTGCAGGAATGTACTGGTGTCTGAACGGATAGGGTTGCAAAACAAATGAACTCACAGACAGACTGGGGAATATGACATTACGTACACAGAAGGTGATAGGGTAACAAAATAAACACAAAGTGAACAGAGAAGCCCAGAGGCTAAGAAACTGGGTGTCTCCCTAGTATTAGGAATGCACAGATGGAAAAAGCAAGATGTTGTGTTTTAATACGTAGAGAACCCGAAATGCTGTTGCTAAGGGCAACAGCAAAACCCTAAAGGGTTACCAACGGGTGTGGCAGTAAACTCCTTGGTCAGAGATGGAATGATAGACACAAGGAGAGTCTCCACAATCCTAATCCTCACTTGCAGTGCACAGGTTCAGCTTACTGCCACTAAACTGACACCTGAACACCTTGCACAGTGAGACAGGATTTAGGCAGGCAAGTCTGAGAATACAGCCGCAAACTTGCTAAATTCACAGAGTAGCAAAAGAACCCCAGCAAGTTAAACGACTGACTCCAGTCTTACTGCTAGGTCTGGATTGGCAGAGTGTAGTACCAAATCCCCAGGCCTATTTGCAGTAAGCAACAACAAATACAAAGCTACACAGTACTGGCTAACTTTCAGGAACTAACTAACCAACAAAGATTCAGCAGCATCTGCTTAACCTGAGAAGAGGGTTTATAAAGCAGGTGCTGTCCACGCCCCACTCAGACCTCACAGACTGTGAGCACAAAAACCAGCACCGGATCCCCTGCCGTGCACAGAGCCTGTAACCACTGCACAGCAAAAGACCCGAACCGGAGTATCAGCTGCGCTCAGGTTACTCCGCTAGCACTTGTCTCCCGGTTGCCATGACGACGTGGCAGCACAGGGCAGGAGACCCTAACAATTACGTATAAGATGAATAAGATTGTGCTACATTGTGGCGTAATTTTAAATGGGGGTACTATTGTGTGGCCATGCCCCTTAGTTGTGAGACCACACCACTTTTCCAGATGCACAACAAAGGAATATGGGAGGGCGCAAAATTCATAGTTTGCAGGGGAGCGCCGAACACCCTAGCACCGGCCCTGGCCACCAGTAGCAAAAGTACACCACGGCCACTGACACTATCTGCAGGGAGGGGAACAGCGCTGGTATGGAGGGTACTTGCAGGCAGCGAGTCGCCGCCCGCAGCTCCTCTCCCACCTACACACCATACCTGCCGCCTGACACCCACAACCCAGGGAGAGGGCGCTAGCTCAGGCACCGCTAGATCAGCATCTGCAGCATACACACAAGGGCTGCCATGCTCAGCGGCAAGCGGTGCGGAGCATGTGCAGCGGGACAGCGCCAGGACGGGACACGCACTAATCAACATTGCTGCTGGGCCGGAGCTCCCTCCGTCTGCAGCCTAAGGACGCGCGCCGCACCTCTCCAGGGAAACACCATGCCTGCCCACCCACAGGGCTCCGGGCGCTTACCTATGCTCCGCGATCACAGCAGCTGACGCTGCCAGGCAGGATGGAGGAATGACGCCCGTCACACGGGGCGGACAGTGTGCGGCGGAACGGGGCCAGGAAGGAATGCTGACCACGACCCATTGCTGCTGGGTCTGAGCTCCCTCCCTCTGCAGTCACCATCTCACAGCAGCAGCCAGGAGGTTAGTGGCCACCACGACCCACACATCCTTACCTCACACATACCTCACACATACCTCACACATACCTCACATATACATCACATATACCTCACATACCTCACACATGAGAGCAAAGGTACACACACTGTGACATCACACCTGTAGCCCACCCCTATATCTGCTAAGTACTCCCCGTCACTATGCCCTGTCACCCTCATCCTGCTCTCTAACTGCCTGTCTGTGTACTGGCCTTCACCCCTCTTACACCATCACCAACCCTCACTAACTACCACAGAGACTATGTGCACTGATATCTGCCCCTCCACCACCTGCAGCGCCCCTGGACCCCTCCCCATCCCCCGCAACTGCCCCTCCACCACCCGTGGCACCCCCACCCACTGCGCCTTCGGACCCCCTACCCCACCCGCAGTGTCTTCCAAACCCCTCCCCCATCTGCAGTAGCCCCTCCCCCATCCGCTGCACCCCCGGACCCATCCCCTGCACCCCCACCCCTCCAGCAATTGCAACACCTTCAGACCCACTACCCCACCCGCAGCACTCACCCCACCACCAACCACTCCACCTGCGGACCCCCTACACCACCTGCTCCTCCACCACCTACAGCCCCTCCCGATCCACCACACCCTCACCCCCCTCCCTCCCTCCCCCACCCGCAGCGCCTCCAGGCCCCCTACCTCACCCGCAACACCTGCACCCTTCTCCACCAGCAGCGCCTCCGGAACCCCTCCCCCATCCGCAACAGCCCCTCCCCCGCCTCCCCCACCCACAGCACCCCTCCCGCATCCCCTGACCCCCTCCCCATCCGCTGAACCCCCGCACTCACCCCTCCCCCATCCACTGCACCCACTGACCCATCCCCTACACCCCCACCTCTCCAGCAACCGTAACACCTTCGGACCCACTACCCCACCCTCAGCACCCACCCCTCCACCACCCACTGCACCTCCGGACCTCCTACACCACCCACTCCTCCACCACCTGCAGCCCCTCCCCATCCACCGTGCCCCCACCCGCAGCGCCTCCAGGCCCCCTACCTCACCCGCAACACCTGCACCCTTCCACCCTGCAGCACCTCCGGAACCCCTCCCTCATCCGCAACAGCCCCTCACCCGCCTCTCCCCCACCCACAGCACCTCACCTCTCCCACACTCCCGGACCACCTCCACCATCCGCTGCACCCCCGCACCCACCCCCTCTCCCTCCCGCGCACACACCCCTCCACCACCTGCAGCACCTCCAGACCCCCTCCCCCATCCACCGCAAATCCACACACCTGTCCCTCCACCACCCGTGGCACCCCCACCCACAGTGCCTACGGACCCCACACCTCCACACACATGGACCCTCCCTCCTCCGGACCCCTAACCCCATTCACTGCACCCCCCCCTCTCCCACCCGCAACACCTCCACACCTCCTACCCACCCGCCACACCCTTCCCCACCCGCAGTACCTCTGGAACCCCTCCCCCATACAGCCCAGCATCTGCCCCTCCCCCACCTGCCCCTCCCCCACACACAACGCCCCCCCCCCCCGGCCCCCTCCCCCGGTACCCACCCGCGGCGCCTCCAGACCCCCTATGCCACCCGCCCCTCCACCACCTACATCACCTCCGGACCCCCTCCCCCATCCGCCACACCCCGCATCTGGCTCTCCCCCGCCCGCTGCACCTTTGGATCCCCTACCCCACCCACGCAGCAGGCCCTTCCCAATCCGCATCGCCTACACCATTCGCAACAGCACCGCACCCGCCACTCCCCCACCCACATTACCCCCACATCCACCCCTCTCCCACCCTCCACGCCCCCTGGATACCTCCCCCATCCACTGCACACCCGCACCCACTCCTTCCCCATCTGCAGCGCCTTCGGAACCCCTCCTCCATCCGCAACAGCCCTGCAGCTGCCATCCCCCACCTGCGACACCCCTGCTCCTACCCCACCCACAGCGCCTTCATACCCCCTCCCCCATCCGCAGTCCCCACTCCCCAAACCCCTTCCTGTTGCAAGGGACTACGCCCCCTTCACAATCGGACGCCCTTTCATTGTGCAATATTCAAACACTAACAAAACTAGGAATGCAGGTAATACTCCATATATTGAACCCCAGAAAGGCGTGCAGGGGTTAAGGGGGCGTAGCCCCTTCCGACGGTGTGAAGAGCGCCCGTAGGGCACGATGAAGCACCTAGTCTATAATAAGTATGTAGCTTATGTTAAAAGGTAGATAACTGACTCTATCAATTGGGGGCGATCATCCAGTCCACCTCATATCCGCAGTCAAGCGAAACCAGGCAGACTTTATCCGTCGGCAAAGGGCGTGTTTGTGGTTGGGGATACGGTAGTGCTGATCAGATAAGCGTCTGCTTCGCTTGGTTTGTAGGGATGCTGGTGGAATCCGGTTCCAGAAGGTAAGAACGTTAAGCTATTGTCTTTTTAAATCTGGTTTTAATTTCTATTTGGTGCCAACTGCACACGCAACACATGTAGCACACGCACACACCTGTACTCTGCATATCTGACCATATCGTTGCGGAACGGGGTTCGAATGAGTCATATCGTGTATGATTCAGATTGGATTGCTTGTCTGTTTAAATAGGTTTAAAAGTATTTTTAATCGCTCTGCATAGCTTGATAGTTTTATTTTTTAAACACATTTTATTGGATGGATCATGAAATAAGTACAATGATAACGTAACAGAACACCCGAACATCTTGGGTGCTTAAAAGAGCAGATATAATTACAGTGAATTGTTACAACAACAGAGTAGATCCGATTTTTGTTTTTTATGTTTTCCCATGTTTAGAGATTCAAGTCAAAGCATAAGAAATGGGATACTCTCGGCAACGGGGTGGCCTTCCGTCATAGAGAGTCAGCAGAGGAAATAAGAGGAAGAGAGTGCTCAGATAGCGAGCAGGGGGGAACCGGGGAGCATAGGAGGCTGGGCACCTCCGGTTGGAGAGAAGAGAGGGGGGAGTAGAGAGAGGGTGGTGGGGTGGAGGAGTAGCCCTCGGAGGCAGGGGGTGAGTGCGGCTTTGGCATGCGATGTCAGGTTATAAATGGGGAGGGGGCCTGTTGTAAAGTTAGCCACGGGGACCATACTTTATCAAATCGCTTCGACGTGTTACGAATGACTGCAGTCATGTATTCCATTTTGTGGATATACCATATCCGGGAAATTATCACCGGCATTGGTGAAGGGGTCGGGTTCTTCCAGTCTGTGGCAATTTGGCAAGTCATTGCCGAAACTATATGTCGGAATAGTTTGTTTTGGTGTCTATTGAGGGTGGGAAGAGTCATGGGGAGCAAGAAGTATTGGGGATCGGAGGAGATGGAGGTGTCAAATAGGCGCGAAAGCAAAGTGATGAGTTCACTCCATATTTTATGAATTTTGGGGCAAGCCCACCAAATGTGTAAGAATGAACCAGTGTCCGTACAACCCCTCCAGCATCCATCTGGGGTGCCGGGGAACATAGTGTGTAGACGGGCAGGGACGTAGTACCATCGGTAGAGTAATTTATAGATATTTTCTTTAATTCTTACACATATGGAGCTGGAAGCCGCATTGTCCCATATATCTACCCAGTCCTCATTGTCTATTGTTAATCCCAGTTCTTTTTCCCATGCCGATTCGTGAGGGGCCCGGGATGTTGTGGGGAGGTCGTCCAGGAGGGCGTATATATCTGATATGAGGCCTTTAGTGTTGGTGCGTTTCCAGCTAATGTATTCAAAGGGGGATAGGTGTCTGTAGAGAAGGGTAGTGGTAATGGTGGAGTGGAAATGTCTAATTTGCAGATAGCGAAAGAAGTCTGATGAGGGGATTACTGTTCCTTCACGGATATCTGTGAATTGTGGGAAAGTAGCTGTGGAGGTGATATCATTAACATATAGTATGCCACTCGAGCGCCAAGATGTATGCGTGGCTCCACTCATGCCTGGCGGAAAGGCTGGGTTGTGAAATAGCGGAATTAGTGGGGACGGGTATGGGGCCAGGCTGAACCGTCTATTTGTCAGGTCCCAAATCGCTAAGGAGCGACTTACTACAGGGTGCGATAAGGCCGCACGGGGACGCCGGTTCCGGTGTAGCCACATTAGAGAGGATAGCGTGGCTAGACCTGTCTCCTCCGCCTCTATCCCCGCCCAGACCTTCCGTGTCCCGCCCTCGTTGCACCATTGTGCACATTGAGCGAGTTGCGCGGCATAATAGTATTTCTTAAAGTCCGGGATACCCAGTCCGCCTCCTCTGGAGGGGCGTTGGAGCAGTTTAAGTCTGACTCGGGACGTTTATGGTTCCAAATAAAAAGGGAGGATTGGCGTTGTAGGGTCTTGAAGACGTAGGTAGGGACGTAAATCGGGAGGGTCTGAAATAAGTACAGGAGTCGGGGGAGCACGCTCATCTTAACGGAGTTAATTCTGCCTATCCATGATATAAAATAACTGGACCAATCCACCAAGTCCTCCTTAATTGTCCGTAATAAACGGGGGTAATTTGCTTGGAAAAGTTGGTGGTGATGGTGGGTTAAGAATACACCAAGGTATTTAATTTTCTTGGTATGCCAGTTACAGGGGAGGGTAGTTTGAAGGTCCTGTTTAAGAGCTGCCGGGATATAAAAGTTGAGGACCTCTGTTTTGTTCACGTTTATTTTATAGCCAGAGAGCTGTGAGTATAAATTGGTCTCGGAAAGAAGAGCGGGGAGAGATTGGGCCGGGTCAGTGAGGGAAATCAGGACGTCGTCGGCATATAACGCTATCTTGTATTCAGAAAGGCCTGTGGGTATTCCATGGATAGCACTGTTATTACGGATCCTTGCTGCTAGGGGCTCCATGACTAGTGCAAAGATTAAAGGGGAAAGGGGGCATCCCTGCCTGGTGCCATTAGTGATTCCAAAACTGGAGGAGGAGACACCGTTAACCATAACCTGGGCTGACGGGGAACGGTAGAGTGCTTTGATTCCCTGTAGAAAGTTTCCGGAGAATCCCATTTTGTCAAGGACTGCAAAGGCAAAAGACCACGATATGCGGTCGAAGGCCTTCTCCGCGTCAAGAGCCAAAATGAGAGAGGGAAGTTTCCGTTTTTGGATTGAGTATACTAGATCTATTGCCCTTCTGGTGTTGTCAGACGCCTGGCGTCCAGGGATGAAGCCAACCTGGTCCGGATGGACCAGGCCGGGCATCAAGGGACCCAGGCGGTTAGCTAGTATTTTCGCGTATATCTTCAAATCAACATTCAGTAATGAGATTGGTCTGTAGTTTAAGCAACTAGTCGGGTCTTTGTCAGGCTTTGGGATTACCACTATATCTGCCCGGGTCGTCTCCGGTAGGAAGGAGGCTCCCTCGAGGATACCGTTAAATAGGGAGGTCAGGTGTGGTGCCAGTTCCTTCGCGAAGAGTTTATAATATTGGGCTGTGAAACCGTCCGGCCCTGGAGCAGCCGACGAGCGCATAGAACGTATGGCGGCTATTGTCTCCTCCTCTGAGATTCGACTATTAAGGGCTTCCAATTGATTGTCAGATAGGGTTGGGAGGGGGGTGTCAGATAAGTATGAGCGTACTCCCCGAGATCCGTCAGGAGACAGCAGGGGCGGGTCAGGTAGGTTATAAAGGGAGCTATAAAACAGACGAAAATCTTCGGCCATCAGTTCAGGGTCATATGTATAGGTACCCCTTTGTGACGAGTACAATTTATCTATTGCGCCCAGTGCCTGCTTACGACGAAGTTTGTTGGCTAGTAGGGTATCTATTTTATCCATTTTGTCGTAAAACTGTTGTTGCAGCTTCCGAAGAATTAGTGCCGCACGTTTGGATAGGAGGGTGTTTAGTTGTCCCCGGAGGGAGTCTATCTGAGTGAGTAAAGAGGGATCGGGGGATACTTTGTGTTTGGATAGTAAGGTGGCTATTTCTGCTTCAAGGGAGGCTATCTCCTGTGCTGCTTTTTTCTTAATTGCCGATGATTTTGCTAACAGGATGCCGCGGATCGTAGCTTTGTGAGCTTCCCAAAGGGTATTAAATGGGATGTCAGGCGACATATTTTCGGTGAAATAGTGTGTGATCGCTAATCTAGTTTCCTCTAGTGCAGAGGGGTGTTGTAGAAGCGAGTCGTTAAGACGCCATTTGTATTTCCTATGAGGCGCTCGGTGTATATCTATGAGGAGGTAGACCCCAGCGTGGTCCGTCCAAGTCAGTGGTGTAATGCCCGTATCCGAGATCTGTGGCACTAGGGCAGAGGAGATGTGGATCATGTCAATCCTGGAATAGTGTTGATGTGGAGCTGAGAAGTGTGTAAAATCTTTGATGTGGGGGTGTTGGGAACGCCAAGTGTCACAGAGGCCGTGGAGTTTCATGGTGGCGGTAAGTGTGCGGGAAGCCCGGGGGAGAGTTGTCATAGAAGCGTGGGGCGGAGGGCTGGATCTATCTAGCAAGGGGTCAATTATGGTATTAAAGTCGCCACCCATGATAATGCTTCCCTGTGCTTCTCGTGATAGGCGTTTGGAGAGAGAATCAAAGAACAGAGATTGGTCTTGATTGGGGGCGTAGACGGAGACCAAAGTGAGAGCCTGAGAACGGAGGGTACCCATTACCATAAGGAACCGTCCATCTGGGTCTATCACTGTCCTGGAATGGATAAACGGGATATTACGATGAACTAAGATGGCCACACCCCGTTTTTTACAGTCTGCTGAGGCAAAATAGGACTGGGAGAACCATTTGCCCATCAGTCGGGTGTGGGGACCGGTGAGGTGTGTTTCCTGTAGGAGTGCTATGTCGACTTTCTCACGTCTGCATGCACTCAGGAACACGGTACGCTTCCTAGGGGAGTTCAGGCCATTTACATTGACCGAGAATATTTTAAGAGACATGATTATTTATGTGGGGAAGTATGGCGCGTTGCCGGGTATAGTCCAGCGAGGTACAATTTGTGCCAGGCGAAGGCCACCCCTCCGGGCCAAGCGAGAGAGGGAGCGGGGAGGTCGAGTAGAGGCCACCAGAAAAGAGAGAAAAGGAAGAACATAGAGAAGAAGAAGAAGAAATGCCCCAAATGGGGAAACATCCCTGTGTTTGTGGGTCCCATTCAGGGGCCGCACGGGGAAAGCATCGAATAAGTAACATTATTAACAACAGTAAGGGATTATGGGGGGGTAACTGAGCTACCATGTGGGAGGGTATGAGTCTCCCGGGCCGCAAGGGCTGAGGATGGCTATAACCATTTTACATTTATGGCAGACATACTAGAATATAGGACTCTGAGAACTGTGTCCAGACAACAAAAACGCTAACACAAAAACAAAAATAGGAAGGGGGAGGGGAGGGTAGGGGGGGAGGGAATTTGGAAAGAGGGAGGAGGAAGGGAGAGAGAGAGGAAGAAGAAAAGAAAAAAAAAAAAAAAGGGGGGGGGGACGGAGAGGGGAGGGGGGAATACCACAGGGGTGTAAACAGTCAAAACTTGATTATAACAGCATTAACCGATGATAGTTACGATACTGGTCTTTGAGCTGAGGCCGGATTCTCCACTGCTCTCAATCATTTCGAGTTGTGGAGGCGCGGCATCGTCAGTTCATGCACTATACACGTCGGGGGGATTTCCCCAGTTCAGGGGGGATCCTTGTCCACATTGCGCTGTCGGGTCACCCGCGTCCAATCAGGAAGAGGGGGTTGAGGGTGTGGCGGTTTAGATGATGAGGCCGCCATGTCGTCTTCAGCTGATGTTGGGAGAAGATCTAGCTTTGCCAACAGTTCCTGTCCTTGGGTTAGGGTCTTGACCGAGTGGATAGTGTTATTAACCGAAACGTGTAAATGGAAGGGGAATCCCCATCTGTATCTGATCTGGTGTTGTCGCAGGATCCGGGTGACCGGCTGTGGGTCTCGCCGTTTTTGGATGGTGGAGGGTGCCAGGTCCTGAAAGATCTGCAACTGCGTGCCTTTGAACAGGATCTCCGATGAGTCTCGAACGGAGGACAAAATTTTCTCCTTTGAGCGGAAGTAATGGAAACGGACGATAACATCCCTGGGCGGTTGGGCGGGAGGTGGTTTTGCCCGGAGTGCTCTATGTGCCCTGTCGCAGAGGCATTCTTCGACCGTAAGGTCCGGTACCAAGTATGTGAAGAATTCTCTCAAGAATGTTGGTAGCGATGGGCCGAGGACCGATTCTGGGACGCCGCGTATGCGCAGATTATTTCTACGCGAGCGATTTTCTTGGTCCTCTTGTCGCTCCTTGAGGGTCTCCATTTCCTCGTGTAGTCTAGCGAGTTCACTGTCAACGCGATGTTGGGAGCGGCAGAGATCGTCTGTCTTTGTTTCCAGTGCGTCCGTCCGGTTACCGAGATCTGTAAGGTCCGATTTAAATTCAGCTATAGCGTTCGAGAGTTCCTGCTTGAACGCGGACTGCACTCCCTCCAGTAGGCTCGACATGACCGCCTGTATCTGGGGATCAATACCCGCTTCCGAGAAACACGGGGAGGGGGGGGAGCTTGCGGTCATGGCAGGGTTCTGTGGGCCCTTGGTCTTTGAGCCAAAGAAGTTGGTCGGAGCTTGTGTTGCTTTTTTGTTTTTGGACATAGTGGTATGTATCAAACAAGGAGGGTAGGAGTGGGGGTAAAAAAAAGAAAAAGGGAATAAAAATTATTGATGGGAGGACATAGGCGAGAGCCCGTTTAATGAGCAAGTAATCTGGTCAGGTCCGATCCTCCAACCGCGGGGCTGGGGTGCCAGAGTGTTATATATGGAGTCCGACCATTTAGCTATGGCACATGTAATATATTATTATTTTTGCGCTAAATCATCTTGCGAGTCGTCTTAAGGATAGGACTGGGATGTATGGATCCGAGTGTCATAACGCTGAGACCGTGTCTTTTCCAAGCGCCAGCTCCGCTGTCGGGGCAGATCGCAGTCTAACCCCCTAGTCAGTGGCCCGGTCACTCATGGTTGGTATTAAAGCATTTCCATAGCCGTCGCCGGCGGCGGTGTAAACAGAATCTGGACTCCTGCCGAGGCAAGGAGTGTGTGGTATAGTGCGGCTTTTCTTTACTCTGACTATATGCCAGAAAGTAAAATGGCGACTCTGGGTTCCTGTCGTGGGTTTTTTATGGAGCAGGAGTGCAGATAAGAAATAGGTGCTGTGAAGACAGTAGGTACTCACAATGTTCCGGGATGGCTGGGTGCTGAAGGCAGTGCAGCCTTTTTTGGCTGTGCTGTAGAGACTTCTATTGTTGCAGGTGTGCACAGCTTTTCCCGGTTAAAGCTCCAGGATTCCAAGATGGCCGCCGCAGCATTTATGGAGCAGCTTCTCTCCTCACTTTCACCCCTTATGTGGCTGCCTGTGGCACAGAAGCTCCCTGAGGGTGTTGTGGGGTGTCCAGCCTCGCTTATGGGGGAGATCCGAGGTCAATGGGAGCTTGTCGCGGCCGCGTTTCGCTCCCGGAGCTCACGGCCGAGTCGTCCCCGAACTCTAGGCCCCGGCTACAGGGTGCGTGATAGGACGCGGCGGCCGGAGGTAGCGGGGGGGCTGCAGGCCCGTTTCAACAGTCGCACAGCTCCGCTGGAAGGGTCCACAGAGGGAATAAGGCCACTGTAGGTCGTTACCGACGTTCCGGCAGGAGGGAGATGTGGATTCCGGATCCCGCGGACGGCCCCCGGAGCTCGGCCCCGCGACGTGCAGAAATTGAGGCCCCGGCTTCACTGGAGGGGGAAGGCCGCAATCCGCAAGGGCAGCCAAGGCCACCCTCCGACTCCGCAGCACGTTCCCCCTGGCCGGGTTGATATGAACAGAGGCAGTGAGGCAAGTGCAGGGGGCACCAGGGCACCAAAGGGGGTGATTTTAGAGCTTATATCGGCCCATTAACAGTCAGGCCATGTAATATCTTTTATGTAAGTGAAGGTATTTTCCACCATTCGATAGTTTTATTTTTAACCCAGGCCTAAAATAACTTCAGGGGCTTGGATGGTGATTTTCTTTGCGACAAAAGAAGCCGCATGATCTGTCCTCAATTTTGTGTAACCCTCATGGATGTGGAAGGGGGAGGAGCAGCGGCCATTTTGGGAAGGTCAAATTTTTTTTTCTAAAATGGCTGATTTTCAGTTGACTCAGGAATAATCAGCCGTCCTTTGTCAAAAAGAAATCACCATTTATGAGTTTCCAATGCATTTATTTAACCCATGCATAAGCAATTATAAATAGTTCAGATAGGGCTTAATGAAAATTAATAGTAAAATGAATATTTGATATAAGAACGACACACAGAGAGATAAAACAAAGTTGTTGTTTTTTCTCTCTTCCTTACCTCCTGTGATTCTGTTCAATTCTGCTTGTTGTGAGATGGGCCATTGAAGTGCAAATTAACCTGTGTAACTGGTTTTTTTTTTCCCTAGCAGTGAAGGAAATCGCCTTCACAGACAGTTAAAAGAACATTCATATGCAAATTAGAAGCACTAAATAAGTGAATGGGTCTCATAGATGTAATAGTGATTAGTACATAGATGTAATATTATATGTGTGTGTTTACATCAATGTATGTTATTAGATTAATTTAGAATTGTATTGTATCTGTGTATTTTCACCTATCTACCTTCTTGTCTGCCATTTACATTGATAACGTGCTGAGAAAAATTTGTTGCTATTTTAGTTAAAAGTAAGATTAATACTTAAAGGGAGTAATTGTAAAGCACGCACACAGCCTGGCCTAGTTGAAGGTTGATAAAGTGGAATACTGTGTAGTGTTCAGTAAGCGATCATAGTCAAATATCGTTTACATTTATAGAAGAGTGTTATTTGTGTTACTGCAGACGTATCCACGTTTCTCTCACCGAGTGGCGAGTCAAGCGTACGCGACGCAAAGGCGTACACACGTAGAGTTTATTACGCAACGTGCGTACAGATACACCCACTAGATACAAATCACACGATAACATTGTTTTAGTAAGGCGATACGGGAAGCAACGCGAAAATAGCACAAATTGATTTCAGTTTCCTAAAACTAGGTTAAAAAGATCCTTCTCTTGTTGCAACTCCTCTGGGATTAGCCTGTGTTACCTGAATGAAAGAAATTTTCTGTACAGAAAAATCAAAGAGTATATGAAGTGTAAGATCGTGTGTATGCAAAAGTTTCTTCTTTTTGGGTGAACCTTAGAAATCGAGTCTCGTCGGTGTGTACATCCGTGAAGTGATATCGCGTGGTGGCGTGGGAGGCATCTCGCGTTAAATAAATATATTCTGCGCCCAAGAAAGGGTTGGCGACGCAAAAGAGAACAAGTAGTGTTATAGCCGACCAGGAGGTCCGCTAAGGTAAAAGGTAAGACCCATATAGGCCTGTTTTTGAGAAGCTCCGGCTGAAGGTTTCGCAGCCCAAACAACTGATTCCGCTGGTCGTAAGGCGTATAAATAATAGTTATTTATACGAAGTGCGACTGTACTGCATGTAATTGTGTGCATTAGTTTGTTACCTTGATACCCATTAAAAATTTACTGTGGGATCATAAACGCTATTTGTACATTCTAACGTGATTTGTGTAGGTTTTTTTTATTTTAAGGGAGGTTCATTGATCACTCAGGAATTCTCCAACAACCGCTACTTACTGGGGAGGGTAACCTACTCCCACACGCCCCAGTAAATAAAGGTTTATAGGGGCTCTAGGTTGAGTACGCCAGCGCTAAAGCAGTTTCTGTGTGTATTGGTCAACGTGGGCGAGAGTGTGTGAAGGTACTCGTTGAACCTTCACCGTCGCCTTACCTCTGAGTATTTTGGTTTTTTGTAAGGGTTCGCTGAGAAGGCAATGCCTGCAAATAATGGGGGCCAGTTGCTCAAGTAAGGGGCGATCAACCAAGGTTCAGGTTGATGTCATTCCACACCCAGCCGGGTCGGCGAGGTATATCATGTGTGAGAAATATGGGTCACACGCAGAGGTTTTATGCAATGAATGGGAACGAATGACTGTGCACGATGGGGAAAAATTCCCACGAGTAGGCAGTTTTAGTCCTGAGGTGTTGCAAAATTTAAGGAGAAGGATATGTCTAATTAAATCTGGGAAGCAGCGGATCAGACATATGATTGTTTACATTTATGGCAACAGGAAAGTGAGATACAAAGGGAATTAACTTACACAGGTTGTTCTCACCTTAGCAGGAAACATATGGCAACTGGAGAACAAATGGCTGCAGAGAATGATAAACTGGGATATGATGATAATTGTGCACTTTGTAACTGTATTATTAATGATAAGAGTAAATGTAATAATTGTAATAAATGTAATAATGATAGAAGGAAAACTGATAAATGTACAAATTCTAACCCGTGCAAGTTGCACCCCATGTTAAACTTCCCTCAGGATTACAAGCAAGAAAGTGAGCCCAGGACGATGTCGGCACCTTTTCCAGCAGCCACCATACGAGACACCCAGGTGGGCACGACCCAATCTGTAAAGGCAGTAGTCAAACCCCCTAATGGAGGGTCAGGTGAGGTCGTGTCCACAGGTAAGTACGGTATTGTATATTATGCACAGAGAAATATACATCATAGAGAAGTAGCGGTTTATGTATTAATGAAAGGTTTAACAAAAGTGTTGAGAACAAGGGTACAGACCACTCAACCTAACTGGAGAAATATCTCGGTGGCTGCATTAAGAAAGTCCGCTGTTGGGCACGAACGGAATATCAGCAAGCACAGGGAGTCACAGGGGGGTAAGAAGCCCCAGACCCCTGTGGGTAAGTCAAATGTGTCAACATGTTATAGCTGCCAGAAGGAAGGTCATTATGCACGAAATTGTAGGTTTTGAAGACTCACACAAGGTAGATAAACCCCCTAGACAAGAACACGAGCAGAGTTATGACACACGAAATTGTAATCAGGGATCATATATGAAGAATTTTAGGGCCGCACCTGTAATGTGCAGCCAGTAAAGTTGATCATGAGCCTTGATAGTAAGCCTGAGGTTACAGTCAATGTAATTGGGAGGTCAGTTCCTTGTAATACACAGGGACGGCCGGGTAAGCTTTGTAATTTATCTTTAAATGTTTTCTTCTCATCTGTAACTTTCACCAACAGAACTCAAACGTCACATGGCTACTTGGTCTTTTCAGAGGTCTACCCAACCCCAGTATGTCTTACCAGCATCGTTGTGCTTGGCCAGACGCAAAGGGTGGGGAGGGGAAATACTGGTGGGGGGGAGATTATGCAGAGATACTGGTGGACATGTTGATGTGACAGCCTGTTGATGATAATCTGATAATGTTTTTTTCCTTTTCAAATTGTTCTCTCTCTCTTTTGTTCTTTCATGTTTTACGGATGGTATGTCACACATCAGTTAGACAAATGGTAATGCAAGATTTTATGCTCCTTACAGAAAGATCACTGATTTGGAAAGAATATTGTATCACCGGAGTGTTCGTTTTGGGAAGACTGAGAGACAGCACCTTTGAGATTACATCTGAGCAAGAAGAACAACAAGACTAGAGGACAAATCATCGTAACAATTTTTTTTCCCCTTCAATTATTTTCTGCATCCCCATTACAACTTTCCCTTTCTCCTCCTGTAAGATGGACTCGCCCCAAGAGACTGCAGTCCGTGTTTTCCTGTTGACCCTGTTGTTGACCAGAGCAGTCTGTTTCGGTGAGAGTACCAGTGAGGTCGAGAAAGGATCTGGAATGGGTTCTGATGATCAGGATGGATTCGTAGAATTCCAATAGCAACACAATCACCGAGCAAAGGCGAGTACCAGAAAACGATCTAGTAGCCATGACATTGGTAGACATTGTGAAGGATTGTTAGCTGAAGAGAACTGCATCGGTAGGAATTGTGACAACATAGTTGAGGACGGTTGCATCAAGGAATGTCAGTCCCGTTTTAATATCAACATGGACCAGCATCCATTGAGTGACTATCACTCATTAGTGGGTAAAGTGTTAAATCAGACAGACTGTTGGGTGTGCTCACAAGTACATCAAGGTCATAGAAAGTCAGGACTAGTGCCATATCCTTTAACGATAGATGAGGTACTTGAGTTAAGGGGTGGGAGACCGGTGGACAAGAGATTTAATATTTCTAGTCCTCCTAGTTTGAAGCTCCACCAATACCATGTAGATAGGTCCCTAATATGTTTTAACATTTGCAATCCCCGAAAGCCGGGAAATTGGGAAGGGTCATGGAACAACCAAACCATGACATTTTCACATAGAGCCGACAGAATGCCCATAGACTCAGAACTTATACGCCACAGAGCCGACAGTGGAAAATATTTCCGGTATAGGTACACTCTAGGAAGTAGGACCATGCGAGTTGGAGAAGTATCACCAGGATACTGTGCACATATCATACAGACTGATACATGTACTAGACAAATGAGAGACTTAGGGATAGGACTTTTTACATTGAAGGTTTGTAAATGGTTATGTCATATTATGTCCCATATGTTCTCCCCGATGACGCATATATCATATGTGGGAGAAAGGCGTATAGGTTCCTTGCCCCAAACTCAGAGGGATTGTGTTACGTTGGAAAAGTGTTGCCTGAAGTGAATTTATTACCCAACGATTGAGACAATGTTGTGATAAGATATGATTCCAAGGACCGTTTCTTTCACCCGTTTCTCCTTTGATTTTCTCCGAGGTACAAAGACATCCGCCTGGAAGAAGAATTTGATGACCCTTTTTATACAAGACCACTGATGAACTGTTCCACTGACACCTAATGAGCTTTTAGAGACTGTAATTCTTTTATGGACACTTGAAGAAGCTTTTGCTTGCCAGATAAACCTCAAAGCTACAGTAAAGACCCGAGGATCCCGACAAGACATCAGACAAGAAATCAACAAGACCCCAATCGGCGACTGTATACTAAATCTCACATAGTTATATGACTGCATTTATAACGCTTGTTTCTTATCTTCATCTCTACAACCTCCAGGTAGTATCCCACATAGTCGACAGGTGATTTTCACATATTAGCATCCACATACTCTCCCCCTTCATGTATCATCAACTAATGTGCACCCCATTTGTTGTAACCAAAAGCCGAAAAGAGCTCGGTAGAGTTTGACAGCCCATCCACAGACCCTTAATACGGGATAAGAAGGATTCAAATGTATACATCGCAATACCTCGAAGCATGATTTAGAACACGTACGGCACGATGATACATGACCCCTCAGACATGGATCTCATACACACATGCTTTTACTATCTCACTAGGTCATATCTTTCTCACCTTCTCCTCTCCTCCCCTACCCAATCATAGAAAGGTATTCCATGATGACATGTATTTTTCTGTTTGAATTGTTTAGAAAGTGGCAGTTATTGATGACTGCCAAAGGGTGGACTGTCAAAGTCGAAAAAATATCATAATTCACTATTGCCTTGTGCTGACCCCAATGCACGTGCCTGCTGCTCGTGCACCGACTCCCACGTGCATAAGCATCCCCTCGGGTTGCGTAAGGGACGCTCCGACGTCACCTGCGCACGGAGATGTGTATTTACGGCTGTGTTTGTGAGCGACTAGCGAGCGACTCGATCGCAGCATATTTGGCCTTTGTAGTGTGTTTTGTAGATAATATTCCCCTTAACAATATCAGCAAGTATGGTAAGTTTAAAACTTCTTGGACCTGAGAGATTCCTCTTTACATGCTAGGAAGGCTCAGACAAAGGTTGGAAGGTAGTGTTTAGTATCCAGCTGAAGGGTATTAAAAGGGTATTATGCCTATGATAGTTAGGAAAGATTCGCATATTCCTGCGCATAGTTATGCGCAGAAGTAGAAAATAAGATTAAATTGTATTTTAAACTAAATTACACATAAGTGCAGGGTAAGTGAATGGAATTCAGTCATTTCTTTCCCACAGACTGAATACAATAGCCTTATTTGCACTAAGCTTTGAGATTCTATGAAGAGGGCTTACACCTTTGTTTATGAATAGGACCAGGTTTCTCTCCAGAATAATGAGGGCTGAGTTGTCAATTGTCTCAACTGAAGGAGGGGACAGTGGGGTGAACAAAGCCCAGAGACAGAGTTTGTTTGGAAGATCCAAAACAATAGCTTTCCACAATATAACCAGACAGAGAGGAATTTAGAATACTAACAAGTCCTAGCCATCGCCCACTTCTTGAACTAACCAATGATCCCCGGTGCAGTACATGTCCCACCCCCTAACCAATGGAAAGAGAGCACACAGTGTGTATTGCATTATGTCTTGAGCTAGTGAATAAATATAGGCTTTCTCCTTGATAAGCTGAGGACTGAATTCAGGTTGCGCCGGCGAAGTCATTCCCACGTGTGTAAGTTTCTCTGTGGCCATTTCGTTACTCTGTATGTATGCAATTGTTCTCTTTTAGTTATCCTATAAGTGTTTGCCATTTATTCTCTTTGTGTTTATTCTATTTGTGATCGTTCGCTATTGTGTATACTTCTGTTTAGTTAGTCTGTTTAGTCATTAATGTTAGGACTGTAGTGTATAAGCTGTAAACTGTTTTCTTTTGCCTTTACTTACAAAATATCGTCTATAAATGTGTTGGAACCTTAGCAAGGAGTGTGTGTTTTACTAGTTATTATATAGGGTTTCTGAGCGTCTTAATCGCTCCAACAGCTTTCATATGATCAGGGTTAATCAGCGTTACATTGTGATAATATTACAGTACAAAGGTTTACAGTATAAGCATACCCTTACAGTGTGTTGTTAACAAGGTTTACTGTGTGTCATTCAGTAAGCGTCTGCGCCGCTCGTGTCCCTCTCTCGGGCACGGCGTCTGCTACGCTAAATGCGTACCATTACGGCACCTCGTGCGCCTATTGCGTACATTATAATAAGTATATAGCTTATGTTAAAAGGTAGATAACTGACTCTATCAATATATAGGAGGCGTACAGTGCAGAGTTTTGCTGACCAGTGACCACCAGTATACGTTGTCTGCCTGAAAAACACTACATATCTGTGCTCAGTGTGCTGCATATATCTGTGCTCACACTGCTTTATTGTGGGGACTGGGGACCACCAGTATATTATATAGGAGGAATATAGTGCAGAGTTTTGCTGACCAGTGACCACCAGTATATATAGCAGTACGGTACGGAAGTCCACTGCTCTACCTACCTCTGTGTCATCAAGTATACTATCCATCTAGATTCTATACCTGTGGTGCATTTTATTTTTGCAGTTTGCTGACAGTGACCACCAGTATATATAGCAGTATGGTACGGAAGGCCACTGCTCTACCTACCTCTGTGTCGTCAAGTATACTATCCATCCATACCTGTGGTGCATTTCAGTTGTGCGCAGTATATATAGTAGTAGGCCATTGCTATTGATACTGGCATATAATTCCACACATTAAAATATGGAGAACAAAAATGTGGAGGGTAAAATAGAGAAAGATCAAGATCCACTTCCACCTTGTGCTGAAGCTGCTGCCACTAGTCATGGCCGAGACGATGAAATGCCATCAACGTCGTCTGCCAAGGCCGATGCCCAATGTCATAGTAGAGAGCATGTAAAATCCCAAAAAAAAAAAGTTCAGTAAAATGACCCAAAAATCAAAATTAAAAGCGTCTGAGGAGAAGCGTAAACTTGCCAATATGCCATTTACGACACGGAGTGGCAAGGAACGGCTGAGACCCTGGCCTATGTTCATGGCTAGTGGTTCAGCTTCACATGAGGATGGAAGCACTCATCCTCTCGCTAGAAAACTGCAGTGCCACTCCTAGATTGGCCAGGTGTTTGTGTCGGCCACTTGTGTCGCTTCGTTTAGTCACACAGCGACCTTGGTGCGCCTTTTTTTTCTTTACATCATGTGCTGTTTGGGGACTATTTTTTTGAAGTGCCATCCTGCCGGACACTGCAGTGCCACTCCTAGATGGGCCAGGTGTTTGTGTCGGCCACTTATGTCGCTTAGTTTAGTCACACAGCGACCTTGGTGCGCCTCTTTTTTTCTTTGCATCATGTGCTGTTTGGGGACTATTTTTTTGAAGTGCCATCCTGACTGACACTGCAGTGCCACTCCTAGATGGGCCAGGTGTTTGTGTCGGCCACTTAGGTCGCTTATCTTAGTCACACAGCTACCTCGGTGCAAATTTTAGGACTAAAAATAATATTGTGAGGTGTGAGGTGTTCAGAATCGACTGGAAATGAGTGGAAATTATGGTTACTGAGGTTAATAATACTATGGGATCAAAATGACCCCCAAATTCTATGATTTAAGCTGTTTTTGAGGGCTTTTTGTACAAAAAAAAAACGAATCCAAAACACACCCGAATCCGACAAAAAAATTTCAGGGAGGTTTTGCCAAAACGCGTCCGAATCCAAAACACGGCCGCGGAACCGAATCCAAAACACAAAACCCGAAAAATTTCCGGTGCACATCACTAATTAAGATGGCCCTGCATTGACTCAATTTACAGTATATTGGATGAGTTTTCTGTCTCAATTCAATAGGGATTTTTTCTATATCCAATGGATTACATAGGATCAGGAAAAGAGTGTAGGTACAGTAAGCACACACTGAGATCAGTACACTATGGAACATTTAGGGGGCAATAGAGATAAAAATGTAACTAAACACGGGGTCAATACAAATTATAGAAATATGGGGCAATAATTAATACATGTCTGTTGCCCTCCATGCCCCGCCACCAGGAACTTTAGGGGACTGGTGGGAGAATTATCAAAGCCTGGAGACTGGAACTGCCAACCAATCAGCTCCTAACTCTTATTTCAAAGACAGTCTGTACAATGGCAGTTAGAAGCTGATTGGTTGGTGCTTTATCTCTCTCCACTTTATCACCATAACCAGGGCTCTAAAACAGCCCTGGCATATTACTCTGTGCATGTGTGGTCATGGCTTACGGTGGCATACCACGAGTCACGGGAGCTTGGCCTTGTGATTTTCCTTTTTCTTTCCTATTTGTTTTTTCTAAACCAGATCTCCATTGCCGCAGCCTGGGCTGCCCTACAGTGACGGGTGTGTGCGGTGACGTTTATGGCGCAGGATTTCCTGTGCTCCCGCTGAGCTGTGAATGCTATATTCAGTAGATGTGTGGCTGTAGGAGCTCCTGGCAACTTCCCTGGGTCCTAGGACTCTCATGACTGGTCATATAAGGCACCGCAGTCACCGTATTGAGGCTCCTCAGTACAAGACCCATCTGACCCAATATAAGTGACATCTGGTGGTCAGTAACAGGTTAATCTAGTGCACATTTCCACTGATACTGATCTGTGTGGCTGCTGCACAATACAGACTGAGGTGCAGCCGCTTTCTAGGAATCTCAGTGACCACACCCAACGTGTTCCGTGTACCGGTATAATTACAGGTGGATGTTCTGAATGTTTGCCTTTGGGCAATTGTCCTCACCTATAGTTGGCAGATATTCATATCTGTAATCCCATAGCTGCGATACAATGTCTATATATGCCTATGTAATACTTCGGAAAGTCCCAAGGTGGCATTATGTGATGCCCCGCTCGGACAGTGCCCGTTGGATAGGGACTGCAGGGGGTTCTGATGTTCTCCCTGGTTGCTAGGCAACCGTAGCACCTGGGAGTCGTAAACCAGGAGGGCGCTAGGACTCAGGACATGCGACCAGTTCCCCAGCAAAGCGGGAAGCTGGAGAAGCGGGGATTGGTCGCCACAGAGCGGGAGAAGTGGAGGGATTGGCTGGCTCCAGGCGGGAGAAGAGTGATGTCACACGGCCGATGAGAGAGGAGAGAGAGATCACCTTGCCGCCGGGGCTGGCGTCTGTAAGTGAGACAGGAGCGGAGTGTGCAGTGGAGCCGCCCCAGGAAAGAAAGAGCCGCAAGCGGCAGCAACGCGCAGGGAGCACCCTGTGAAGAGGAGAGCCGCAGGCCTTACTACTGTTCTATGTTGCGATATTATACGTGAAATGCTTCTAATTGTTATTGAATAGTCCTAAAAGGGACAGCACCCTGGTGTGACTACTGAGGTTTTCCAGCCCTGAGTTGGTTCAGCTTTAAAGGACGGAGTTGTATGGCCCCTTTCCTCACTCTGCCAGCCAGAACTGTGTTATGAACCCCACTAGTTTGCACTACGAGGCGGTATGCTTAAATTGACTTACCTTTTCCGTGGATACAAATACCTTTAGGAACATAAAGGTGTGTAGCTTTGCTAAGTGACTTGCCTTTCCGTGGATACAAATACCTTTCATACAGTTAGTCTTTGTGGTTGTGCTACTTTTCAACGTACCCACCCTACACGCCTCCCTGCAAATACTTACCTGGTGTCCGCTCACGCTATCTCAGGAAAACACCATTACCGTGTGGGCTTTGTTAAATCTGAGACACTGATATTACACGGAGACCACCGTGTAGCAACTGAATGTTATTACTTGGTGTACAGCGCCATCCTGTGGACAGTCTAGACAATTGTGCACATTTAGTGCCACAACATTTCTTACCTGACAATCCGCCATCATTAGTGATAACCAGGAGACCAGTGACCGTTCCTCTCCGCCATCATTAGTGATAACCAGGAGGCCAGTGACCGTTCCTCTCCGCCATCATTAGTGATAACCAGGAGACCAGTGACCGTTCCTCTCCGCATTCATTAGTGATAACCAGGAGACCAGTGACCGTACCTCTCCGCCATCATTAGTGATAACCAGGAGACCAGTGACCGTTCCTCTCCACCATCATTAGTGATAACCAGGAGACCAGTGACCGTTCATCTCCGCCATCATTAGTGATAACCAGGAGACCAGTGACAGTTCCTCTCAGCCATAATTAGTGATAACCAGGAGACCAGTGACCGTTCCTCTCCGCCATCATTAGTGATAACCAGGAGACCAGTGACCCTTCATCTCCACCATCATTAGTGATAACCAGGTGTCACGATCCGGGTATCTGGACGCCATTACTTACCCTTCAGATGCCTCCTAAGGCGGGCTCAGCGTTCCAGGACCGGATTCCGCTGTTCCTGAGTTTCCACATGCAGAGTGGTCTTTTCATCAGCCGCGGCCTCCGCTGTGCCCGCGTGGTTAAATGTGCATCTATCAGCCTGGCGTCTCCTGTCTCCGGTGGCCGGCGCCGCCATTACTGTTTCCCAGACCACATGGATTACAAACCAAACTTCCCTCCAAGTGTCTGCATGGGCGCAGCCATCTTGGATTCTGTCATCTGATCATTTCCACCAATCTGCTGTCTGTGTTGTTGATTTGCATAATTGCCTAGCCAACCCCTTCCTTGCTGCAGGTATAAGTAAGCTGTACCTGAGCAAGGAAGACGTCAGTGCTTTGGTTGTCAAACCTAGTTCCTGTTTGTCTCTCTTCTATGATTGTCTTCCAGGTTCCAGCTCCTGTCTCAAGACTTCCACCATAGAGACCCGCACCAGCATTCCACCTGCGGTGTAGCCTGACTCTCCAATCCATTGTGGATTCATCTGTTTCCAGCTACAACACTACCTGCTTCCAGCCTCAGCTTCCAGCAGAGTACAGCTTCCCTTAAAGGGCCGGTGTCCTTTCTACACTTTACCACTCTCCACCGGAATTATTATTTCTCCGCTCTCAAGTTCTACATTTCAGTTCACATTTCATCGCTCCCAAAGTTCATTTATTATTTAACTGGTTCCAGCCAGTATCCACTCCGTGCTAACAACAGTCTGGTTCCAGCCAGTATCCACAGCAGCTGTTTTACCTTCAGCAACCCAGCTCTTCCTGGAACACCAGCTGGTACAATCCTGGGTTATCTCCATTGCTACAGCCGGGCCTGGTAAGGACTTTTCATCTAGAAGATCATAAGAACTATCTCACACTACCAGTGCTCTGTGGTTCCTGCCATGCTGTAGTACTCAGGAACTGTATTTATTCTTTGTTGACTTTTACGTTTTCTTTTATTGCTGCTGTGATGCGGAGTTGTCATAATAAACATCATTGACTTTTATCTAAGTTGTCGTGGTCACGCCTTCGGGCAGTTATTATTCATGTTACTTACATGTCCAGGGGTCTGATACAACCTCCCAGGTTCCGGTACATCTCAGCCCCTACAACTGAGGCTGCCTCCCGTCAGCTCAGGCCCTCAGTTGTGACAGTAAGCACTGACCTAATGAATCCAGCCGGAGACCAGGATCAAGCGGCCAGGCCGATGCAAGAACTGGCAGCCCGACTAGAACATCAGGAGGCTGCACAGGGCCACATCATCCGCTGTCTCCAGGATCTCTCTACTCGGCTGGATGGGATTCAGACAACTCTCCGTGGATCAGGCGCGTCTGGTGCGTCAACCACAGTGACTCCAGCTATAACCCCACCCACCTTACCCATTTCTGCTCCACGTCTTCATCTTCCAACGCCAGCAAAATTTGACGGATCTCCAAGATTCTGCAGGGGATTTCTCAACCAGTGTGAGATTCAGTTTGAGCTACAACCTGGCAATTTTCCCAGTGACCGTACAAAAATTGCCTACATTATTTCTCTTCTCAGTGGCTCAGCCCTTGATTGGGCATCACCGTTATGGGAGAGGTCCGACACCCTGCTATCTTCTTACACTGCATTTGTGTCAACATTCAGGCGCATCTTCGACGAGCCAGGCCGGGTAACTTCAGCTTCGTCTGAGATTCTCCGTTTACGCCAGGAATCACGTACTGTAGGACAATATCTTATACAGTTCCAGATCCTGGCATCCGAACTGGCATGGAACGACGAGGCCCTGTATGCTGCATTCTGGCATGGTTTATCCGAGCGTATTAAAGATGAGTTAGCTACCAGAGACTTACCCTCCAAGTTAGATGAGCTAATCTCACTTTGTACGAAAGTTGACTTACGTTTCAGAGAGAGAGCAACTGAGCGTGGAAGATCATCTGCTCCAAAATCTTCTACTCCTCCTCCTCGCCAACTGTCACCAACTACAGATGAACCCATGCAAATTGGCCGTTCCCGTTTAACTCCTGCTGAGCGCCGAAGACGTCTCTCCGAGTTTCTCTGTCTGTATTGTGCAGCTCCGTCTCACACCATTAATGCCTGTCCCAAACGTCCGGGAAACTCCAAATCCTAGCTCGCCAAGGAGAGGGCCGGCTAGGAGTAATGATCTCCTCTCCATCTCCTCAAGATTGTAACCTCCCAGTCTCGCTTCAAGTTGCTCAACGTTATCAGAACGTCATTGCCCTCCTGGATTCCGGAGCAGCTGGGAACTTTATTACTGAAGCCTATGTTAAACGGTGGTCCCTACCCACCGAGAGACTTCCTTCGTCCTTTTCCTTAACTGCTGTGGATGGCAGTAAAATTTTTGATACAGTTATTTCTCTAAGGACTCTACCAGTTCGTCTGAGAGTGGGAGTTCTTCATTCCGAACTTATTTCATTTTTAGTGATTCCAAGAGCCACACATCCTGTGGTCCTGGGCCTTCCATGGCTCCGTCTTCACAATCCTACAATTGATTGGACGACTACGCAAATCCTGGCATGGGGTTCCTCCTGTACTAAGACATGTTTGTTTAAAGTGTTGCCTGTCTGTTCTTCCTCCCCCAGGTCGTCTGATGTTCCACCTCCTCCATATCAAGATTTCACGGATGTGTTCAGTAAAGCTTCTGCTGATATCCTTCCTCCTCATAGAGAATGGGACTGCCCGATTGATCTCGTTCCAGGGAAGGTTCCACCTCGAGGCCGAACTTATCCGTTGTCTCTCCCCGAGACACATTCTATGGAGGAATACATTAAAGAGAACCTAGCAAAGGGGTTCATTCGACCTTCTTCTTCTCCAGCCGGCGCAGGCTTCTTTTTTGTAAAGAAGAAAGATGGTGGTCTGCGGCCGTGCATCGACTACAGAGGTTTGAACGACATTACCATCAAGAACCGCTATCCTTTACCCCTGATTACTGAGCTCTTTGACAGAGTTAGCGGAGCTACCATCTTTACAAAGCTGGACCTGAGAGGTGCATACAATCTCATCCGGATCCGTGAGGGTGACGAGTGGAAGACCGCATTTAACACCCGTGACGGACATTATGAGTACCTCGTCATGCCCTTCGGATTGAGCAATGCTCCAGCTGTCTTCCAGCATTTCGTCAATGAGATCTTCAGAGACATTCTATACCGTCATGTCGTGGTCTATCTAGATGATATCCTCATTTTTGCCAACGATTTAGAGGAACATCGTTTCTGGGTAAAGGAGGTTCTGTCCCGTCTCCGTGTCAATCATCTCTACTGCAAATTAGAGAAATGCGTCTTTGAAGTCAAGTCCATTCCGTTTCTAGGGTACATTGTGTCCGGTTCCGGACTAGAGATGGATCCTGAGAAACTACAAGCAATCCAGAATTGGCCGGTACCCTTAACCCTCAAAGGGGTCCAGAGGTTCTTAGGGTTCGCCAATTATTACCGAAAGTTTATACGAGACTTTTCCACCATTGTGGCGCCTATTACTGCTTTCACCAAGAAGGGTGCTAACCCGTCCAAGTGGTCTGAAGAAGCCATGCAAGCTTTTCATCTTTTAAAACAGAGGTTCATCTCTGCACCTGTCCTGAAACAGCCTGACATCGACTCTCCTTTCATCTTAGAGGTGGATGCCTCCTCCGTTGGAGTAGGAGCGGTGTTATCTCAGAGGGCTAAAGATGGTCATTTACATCCTTGCAGTTTCTTCTCACGGAAGTTCTCCCCAGCGGAGCGCAACTATGCCATTGGCGACCAGGAGTTGCTAGCCATCAAGCTCGCTCTAGAGGAGTGGAGATATCTGTTGGAGGGAGCTTCTCATTCAATCACCATCCTTACAGACCACAAGAACCTTCTATATCTAAAAGGCGCACAATGTCTCAACCCTCGTCAGGCCAGATGGGCACTTTTCTTTTCCAGGTTCGACTTTAAACTCCAGTTCTGTCCGGGCTCTCAGAATCGCAAGGCCGATGCCCTTTCCCGCTCATGGGAGCAAGAAAATGAGTCAGAGTCTTCAGACAAGCATCCTATTATAAATCCGTTGGCATTCTCCACGGTAGGGATGGACTCTACGCCCCCATCAGGGAAAAGTTTTGTGAAGCCGACACTAAGGAAGAAGCTCATGCATTGGGCCCATGCTTCCCGTTTTGCCGGACATACAGGTATCCAAAAAACCCTGGAGTTTATCTCTAGGTCCTATTGGTGGCCAACTCTGAAAAAGGACGTTTTGGAGTTTATTGCATCTTGCCCAAAGTGTGCTCAACATAAAGTATCCCGCCAGTCGCCTGCGGGGCAACTGGTTCCACTATCTGTTCCCCGTCGACCATGGACCCATTTGTCGATGGATTTTATTACAGATTTGCCCATGTGCAACAAGTTCAATACCATCTGGGTGGTAGTTGACCGGTTCACCAAGATGGCACACTTCATTCCTCTCACCGGTCTTCCGTCAGCTTCCAAGTTGGCTCAAGTATTCATACAAGAGATCTTCCGACTCCACGGTCTTCCAGAAGAAATTATCTCAGATCGAGGAGTTCAATTCACAGCCAAATTCTGGCGAAGTTTATGTCAAGTCCTCCAAGTCAAGTTAAAGTTTTCCACGGCTTACCATCCTCAGACCAATGGTCAAACTGAGAGGGTGAATCAGGACTTGGAGGCCTTCCTCCGCATCTATGTGTCCTCCTCTCAAGATGACTGGGTTCAATTACTTCCCTGGGCCGAGTTCTGTCATAACAACCAGTATCATTCTTCATCTTCCTCAACACCATTCTTCACCAACTTTGGATTCCACCCTAAAGTCCCTGAGTTCCAACCGCTTCCAGCAACTTCTGTTCCCGCAGTGGATATCACCTTGCATCAGTTTGCCAATATCTGGAAGAGCGTACGATCAGCTCTGCTCAAGGCATCGTTCAGGTACAAGAAGTTTGCGGATAAGAAGCGTCGAGCAGTTCCTGCTCTCAAGGTGGGTGATCGGGTATGGTTATCCACGAAGAATTTGAGGTTAAGAGTTCCCAGTATGAAGTTTGCACCTCGCTACATCGGTCCTTTTAAAATTGATCAAGTCATCAATCCTGTTGCTTACAGACTCCAGTTACCTCCCTTCTTAAAAATACCCAGGACATTCCATGTTTCCCTGTTGAAACCGCTAATCTTGAATCGGTTTCATTCCTCACTTCCACCAACTCCGAAAGTCCAAACTCAACGAGGCGTTGAGTATGAAGTGGCCAAGATCCTGGACTCACGTCACCGTTACGGTCAACTTCAGTATCTCATTGACTGGAAGGGCTATGGTCCTGAAGAACGCTCTTGGACCAATGCCTCTGACGTCCATGCTCCTGCCTTGGTCCGAAATTTCCACGCAAAGTTTCCTTTAAAGCCTAAGAAGTGTCCTGGGGCCACTCCTAAAGGGGGGGGTGCTGTCACGATCCGGGTATCTGGACGCCATTACTTACCCTTCAGATGCCTCCTAAGGCGGGCTCAGCGTTCCAGGACCGGATTCCGCTGTTCCTGAGTTTCCACATGCAGAGTGGTCTTTTCATCAGCCGCGGCCTCCGCTGTGCCCGCGTGGTTAAATGTGCATCTATCAGCCTGGCGTCTCCTGTCTCCGGTGGCCGGCGCCGCCATTACTGTTTCCCAGACCACATGGATTACAAACCAAACTTCCCTCCAAGTGTCTGCATGGGCGCAGCCATCTTGGATTCTGTCATCTGATCATTTCCACCAATCTGCTGTCTGTGTTGTTGATTTGCATAATTGCCTAGCCAACCCCTTCCTTGCTGCAGGTATAAGTAAGCTGTACCTGAGCAAGGAAGACGTCAGTGCTTTGGTTGTCAAACCTAGTTCCTGTTTGTCTCTCTTCTATGATTGTCTTCCAGGTTCCAGCTCCTGTCTCAAGACTTCCACCATAGAGACCCGCACCAGCATTCCACCTGCGGTGTAGCCTGACTCTCCAATCCATTGTGGATTCATCTGTTTCCAGCTACAACACTACCTGCTTCCAGCCTCAGCTTCCAGCAGAGTACAGCTTCCCTTAAAGGGCCGGTGTCCTTTCTACACTTTACCACTCTCCACCGGAATTATTATTTCTCCGCTCTCAAGTTCTACATTTCAGTTCACATTTCATCGCTCCCAAAGTTCATTTATTATTTAACTGGTTCCAGCCAGTATCCACTCCGTGCTAACAACAGTCTGGTTCCAGCCAGTATCCACAGCAGCTGTTTTACCTTCAGCAACCCAGCTCTTCCTGGAACACCAGCTGGTACAATCCTGGGTTATCTCCATTGCTACAGCCGGGCCTGGTAAGGACTTTTCATCTAGAAGATCATAAGAACTATCTCACACTACCAGTGCTCTGTGGTTCCTGCCATGCTGTAGTACTCAGGAACTGTATTTATTCTTTGTTGACTTTTACGTTTTCTTTTATTGCTGCTGTGATGCGGAGTTGTCATAATAAACATCATTGACTTTTATCTAAGTTGTCGTGGTCACGCCTTCGGGCAGTTATTATTCATGTTACTTACATGTCCAGGGGTCTGATACAACCTCCCAGGTTCCGGTACATCTCAGCCCCTACAACTGAGGCTGCCTCCCGTCAGCTCAGGCCCTCAGTTGTGACACCAGGAAACCAGTGACCGTTCCTCTCCGCCATCATTAGTGATAACCAGGAGACCAGTGACCGTTCCTCTCCGCCATCATTAGTGATAACCAGGAGACCAGTGACCCTTCATCTCCGCCATCATTAGTGATAACCAGGAGACCAGTGACTGTTCCTCTCCGCCATCATTAGTGATAACCAGGAGACCAGTGACCGTTCCTCTCCGCTGATAAAGCTAAATATTTATCTTATATAATACCCTTTATGAGGTCTAAGAACACTATACGCTATTTACGTATGGAGTACCGTAAGGGTACGCTCGTTGCGTAACTATCGCTTAGCCGTGGTCGAGACGCTCAAGCGTCACGTTCGCTCACGGCCAAGAGATCACAGGCAGGCACGCTATTGGCTGCCGATTAACGTAATGGTTCGCTATAGCGTGGCGGACGCTGTATCGGGAGCGGGCCGCTCGAGCGATACAGACGCTCACGAGAATACGCTGTTCGTATCGGGCACACTTATAGGTGAGCGACTACCGTAATGCTACGCTATCAGCGTAGCGGACGCTCGAGACCACGAGGAGATCACGAGCGGCGCAGACGCTCACAATGTTAAACCTTTATATCTAAACCATAAACAATGTACTATGCTGTAAAACCTTTGTGTAGAGATAGGGTGTAGATGTAACACAGTGTAACCTTATTAACTTAAAAGCTGTTTGAGCGTCACCGACGCTCTGAGAATACTTAACACTATAAGAAATACACAGATACCGTGCTTAGGGTCCAACGCCTAATATATATATTATGAATGTTATACTTGCAAAAGAATTAATACAATACAAGTCATACACTACAATATAACATAGACTAACTAACCAGGTTAGTACAATACTATTACGTTTAAGAGAATACGAGAGAAAGAGAAGAGAGAGAGAGAGATATATGGCCCATAACAACTAGAAAGACAATATGATTGCGGAGAAAACTTACGCACAAAGGAAACGATCGCATGCGCCTCTGGACATCCAGCTCCCGATTTTCAGCAATGATAACCGTTGAAGAGTGAGAGCTGGATGTGATCGGATTGTCTATTTATGCCCCACACACAATACAATTCAATGGTCCCTACAATCTCATTGTTCATTGGACACAGGAATTCCTCCTCGCATTATAACAAAAGGTCATAGGTTGATTCATACAGGTGGGCTGTGACTATTTCCAACAGCTCAGGTGGGAGGGAAACTGGGTTTCCCGCCGCATGGATAATTAAGTGCAAATAATAGTAAATGGACATAAACTTCTTATGTCCATAACTATTCGCACGAGCGATTAATCCGCTTCAAACCAACACCGGAATATTGCTAATTAAATACTCTTCCGATGGATACTCCTGTCTGACCCTTCGTATCAAACAAAGGGGGATTTCTCTGTCCATGAACATTCTACATTAACCAAACTTTCAGAATCTATCAAAGGGACCATGATCTACAAAATACATTATATAGTGGAAATATGTAACGATTGAGTCGCACGCTACGAACACATGAACTCTACCGTAAATGCACATACCACGCGCCCGCGGGTGCCCGCAACAGCGAGTATGCGCACGCACGGGAGAGCGCACGCATGCGCAGCGCAGACCTGTGTGAGGTGCAAATATGGCAGTGTGCATCGTGATATTTTTCTGACTTTGACAGTCCACCCTTTGGCAGTCAACAATAACTGCCACTTCCTAAAACATTTCAAAAAGAGAAAAATATATGTCAGGGGTTAATACATTTACATGGTTGGGTAGGGGAGGAGAGGAGAAGGTAGGAAAAGGGTATGACCTAGTGAGATAGCAGAAGCATGTGTGTATGAATCCGTGCTTGGGGGTCATGTATCATCGTGCCGTATGTGTTTTAAATCAAGCTTCGAGGCATTGCGAAGTATACATTTGAATTCCTTCTTATCCCGTGGTACGGGTCTGTGGATGGGCTGTCAAACTTTACCGAGCTCTTTTCGGAACAAAATGGGGAGCACATTTTAGTTGATGATACATGAATGGGGGAATATGTGATTGCTGATATCTGTGCCTGTATTCCCTATACTATGTGTGTAATTACCTGAAGGTTGTAGAGATGAAGAAAAGACATAATTACGGTAAATGCAGTGGTATTCTATGTCAGGTAAATGAACATTTGTCGGTTGAAGTCTTGTTCGGTGTCTGTTGAATGTAGTCTTCTTTGTGCTTTTGCCCATAAGGTGCAAGCAAAAGCTTTGTCAATGTCCATAGATTTACAAAAGTGTTGGGCTAGCGTAATTTAAAAATTTCTAGGGAAACTGGGGATCTATGGCATAGTTCATCAAAAATCTGTGTATAAGGTTGTCAAAACTTCTTCTTTAATCCATCTGTTGTCTGTATATCGGCTCATCAAATTCCTCGTCCAAGTGGGTCTTTTTACCTTGGAGGAAAACGGAAAAACAGGTGAAAGACACGGACCGTATAATCGCATTTTCATTACATCATTGTTTCTACCGTCGGGTCGTAAATCAAATCCATGGGAATTACAGTTTCCTCACTCCTTAAACTCATCACCCTGGTACTTCGTTTGCACTTCGTTAAAGCCTGACCGCATCTAAATATCAAGCCAATCGTTATGATAACACCTAAGATACATAGGAGAAACTTCCCTACATCCATTATGACTCCTTGAGCCCATTCTCCTGAACCGGAGAACCAATTTCGCGGGTTCAACCATGACACCCAACCAGTCAGCTCATTACTCACAGCAGCAAGGGTGAGATTGTGTCTCCTGCGAAATTCCCACTTCAGTTGGAGAATATCGTCCATCTTTTGGTCTATGACCTCGACCGGGTCCTCGGTACTATTTGTAATATATGTGCAACATTTCACGCCGTACTGCGTTGCCAGTGTGACACAATATCCACCTGTTACTGCCGTGAGATAATTGAGAATCATTCTGTGCTGAACCAGTTCTGTTTTATAAGCTTGAAGTTCTCTTCCAGTATACCTAAACGTGTCATCATACATTTCTGTGATATTGTCTAGCAAATTTGCGAGCGCAGATATGTATTTATAATTCAACACTCCTCTGGCGGTGCGAGTGAAATCTAACGCGATTAGAACCTGAATCCCGGTGGATTCATGGATCATGTCAGAGGCCGGATGCTCTGTTCTTTCTATCAGGTGCCGCTTAACTACGTGCTCGTAGTGGGTATGAGTATAAGGAGCTTGGGCAACACGGTGTATATCTTTCATTTTGGCATGTGATACAGTCATTACTTCAGGCAGTACTTTTCCAATATAACACAATCCTTCAGAGTTTGGGGCAAGCCACTTATACGCCTTCCTCCCGCATATGAAATATGCATCATCGGGGAGAACATATGGGACGGAGTAGGACATAACCATATTACACATCTTCCATGTGAAATCTCCTAACCCTAATTCTCCCATCTGTCTAGTACACGTATCAGCTTGTACGATATGTGCACAGTATCCTGGTGATACCTCTCCAACTCTCGTAATCCTATTTCCTAGGGTATACCTATATCGGAAAGATTTTCCTCTACTGGCTGTGTGGCGTATAAGTTCTGTATCTGTCGGCATTCTATCTGCTCTATATGAAAAGGTCATGGTTTGGTTACTCCATGACACTTCCCAATTTCCCGGCTTTCGGGGATTGGAAATGTTAAAACATATGAGGGATCTATCCACATGATATTGGTGGAGCTTCAAACTAGGAGGACTGGAGATATTAAACCTCCTGTCCACCGGCCTCCCACCACTTAGCTCAAGTACCTCCCCTATCGTTAAAGGAAATGGTACTAGTCCTGATTTGCTATGACCTTGAGGTACTTGAGAGCATACCCAACAATCTGTTTGATTTAACACACTACCCACTAAAGAGTGATAGTCACTCAAGGGATGCCGGTCCATGTGGATATTAAAACTGGATTGGCATTTCTTAATGCACCCATCCTTAACTACGTTGTCACAGAGCCTACAGATACAGTTTTCTTCAGCTAACAATGTTTACAAATAACATGGCTGTTAGATCGTTTCCGGTACTCGCCTTTTGCTTGGTGGTTGTATTGCTATTGGAAATTTACGCCTCCGTCTCAGTCATCGGAACCTTTCTGGATCCTTTCTCGACCTCCATGGTACTCTCGCCGGAACAGACTGCTCTGGTCAACATCATGGTCAACAGGAAAATCCATATCACAGTCTCTTGGGGCAAGTCCATCTTACAGGAGGAGAAAAGAAGAAATTTGTAATGGGGGTACAGGAAAACAGTTTGAGGGGGAGAGAAACTTGTTACGATAATTAAGTTCTCTAGTCTTGTTGTTCTTCTTGTTCTGCTGTCATCTCAAAGGTGCTGTCTCTCAGTCTTCCAAACGAACATTCCGGTGATGCAATATTCCTTCCAAACCAGCGAACTTTCTGTAAGGAGCAAAAAATCTTGCATTACCATTTGCCTAACTGAGGTGTGACATACCATCTTTAAAACATGAAAACATGAGAAAGAAGAGAGAAAAAAAAAAAAAAAAAAAAAAGAGAGAGAGAACAATTCATATATGTATATATCACATAAATCAACAGAGAACAACAACAGGGAAAAAAAAAAATTTTTCAAACATAAACGTTTTCTAAAACATTGTCAGATCATCAGGCTGTCATATCTACATGTCCAATGGTTTCCTTGCGCAGTCCCTCCCCCCAGCACTTCCATATTCCACTGTCTGTATCTGGCCAGAATACATTGATGCAGATAGGTCATGCTGGGGTTTGGTAGACTTCTGCAAAGACCAAGTATATATGCAATGTTTGAATCCTACCAATAATCGTCAGAGATGGGGAGAGAGAAAAAGAAACATTTCACAGATACATTTACAACGTTTCACCCGGTCATTCCTGTGTCTTCAGGGAATGACCTCCCAATTTATTAACTATAACCTCAGGCTTACCATCAGTCCTAATGATCACCTTTCCTGATTGCACATTATGGGTGTGGCTCAAAATTCTTCCTATATGATCCCTGTTTATAATTGTGTGTGTTATAATTTTGCTCATTTCTTGGTCTAGGGGGTCTGACTTTATGTGGGTTATTACAGTTGCTGGCATAATGCCCTTCTCTTCTACAATGATAACAAATCCTTGGTTTCCTCCAAGTGTCAATGACCTGAGGTCTTGGTTGATTTGATGCCTCCTCAAACGCTCGGATGCTCATCGCCATCAACCGTTCTCCCTGCGCTTCCCTGGTTCTTTGGATATTGCGGTCATGCTCGATAGCGGACTCTCTTAATGCAGCCACCGAGATGCCTCTCCAATGAGGTATGGAGGTTTGTACCCTGATTTTTAGTGTGTCTTTTAAGCTGTCCATTAATACAGACACAGCTACCTCTCTGTGGTGTACGTTAGTTTCAATGTCATCTATACCAGTGTACCTAGCCATATCCTGCAGAGCCCGGTGAAAATACTCTGATGCGGATTCACCTTCTTTTTGTTTTATTGTAAAGATTTTATTCCACTTTACTACTGCAGGAAAATATACTTCTAACTGTAGATTGATTCTTTTTACATTATCTTGGTTATACTTGTCTGTTAGTGGTACTTCCTCATCTAGCTTACAATCAGCAATAAATTTCAATGAATCAACATCGGGGGTAAACATGCCCTCAAAACTGTCCTCCAATCTTTGTTATTTGGCTCTGCAGTGTTTCCTAGCACTCTTATGTACTTTTGACAAGCAACTAAGTCTTTCCTGGGATCAGGAAATTCAGACAGAATTGTTCTTAATTCTGTTCGGGAAAAGGGGCAGTACATGGCGATGTTCCTGACAGGAGTGACTCCTGAAGAGTCAGTTTTCCCATTTGGTACTGCAATTACCCTGACAGGATTAAGTCCAGTAACGTCATTCTGAATTGATTCCACGATATGAGGTACATTTGTTTGTGCGTGATGTATAATACCATACGTACCTGTGGACACGACCTCACCTGACCCTCCGTTAGGGGGTTTGATTACAGTCTTTACCGATTTGGTCGCGTCCACCTGGATGTCTTGTGTGATGGCTGCTGGAAAAGGCTCCGACATTGTGCTGGGCTCACTTTCTTGTTGGTGTTCCTGAGGAAAGTTTAACAAGGGGTGCGACTTGCATGGGTTAATAGTTGTACATTTAACACTTTCATTTTTATAAACCTTATTACGTTTGTTACATTCATTCTTAATATAGTTACTAAGTGCCTTTTTATCGTACAACATTGTGCCTTTCTCCGCAAACATAATCCTCTCCATTGCCATGTCTCTCCTCTCAAGATGAAAGTTAGGTATGTAAGTTACATTTCTTTGCATTTCACTTTCCTGTAGCAATAACTGCAAACAATCATCATGTTTAACCCGTTGTTTCCAGGATTTTATGAGACAGATCCTCCGCCTTAAATTATGCAATACCTCTAAGTCAAAACTACCTATCCCGGGAAATGGTGCTTTAGCACCCGCAGTCATTCGTGTCCATTCATCACAAAAGGTCTCAGTGTGGGGACCATACCTCCTCCACATTACTAACCGAGCAGACCCTCGGGGTCTGCAAGCCTCTGCAGTCTGAACCCTGACTGCTGAACGTCCCTGTGTTGTGCACTTGGCTTCCATTGTGGACCTCTTTTAACACAGAAAAACTTCCTAAAATGCACCAAACACAGTCTACGTTGGAAATCCTTAAAGCTCTTCCACTGAACTTCTTCTGCTCCGAGTATCTCCGGTCCGCCTTCTAGCAGACACGTGTAACCGTTGCAGGCCCTATCTCTAGAGATTTTCCTGTGACCAGTGAAAATTCCCTTCTTTACACAAATCACGCTTGCATGTGCTCCCTACAACACGTATGAGGGCAAGATTTACGCATGGATATACTACCTCATATCACGTTGCGTTATTGGTCACACATACAACCGTGCGGTCCAATCGTACCACTTATAGACACTTGTTGCCCATAAATGGTAGGATCATTGGAGTCTCCCTACTGTGCTCCAAAACAGCCAGAGCGTAATACAACGAAAACTTTATCACACTCTGTTGCACGTTTTCACTCAGACCGTGCTCATCACGTTCCACCAAAGATCACCCAGATCACTCAGTTCACAAAGCGGGATTCAATACACTCATACCGTTTTCAACCCACTATCATTCTTATAGTTTTCTGATCAGAAAAATCATTTCCCGTAGTCTGATAGCTGTCCCCAGAGGCATTACAGTAAAGTAAGGTATTTAAACTAAGTTTTGGAAAAACTGAAATCAATTTGTGCTATTATCACGTGGCTATGCTATACCGCCCCCACTAAAACAATGCTATTGTGCGATTTGAGTTTCGGTGGGCGTACCCAGACGCTCCGTTGCGTAATATACGCTGCGTGCATCGGCCTTTGTGTTGCGTTCGCGAGTCTCAGCCTTTTGTTAGAGACACGTGTACGCTGGCCATACAAAAATACAAATTAGCACGTTTATCAATGTAGATGATCTTTAACTGTAATCATCTACCAAGCACCACACAGGTCTTTCCTTGTATCTCAGGCGAAGCTGTGCGTGTGTTTTACAAATTACCCCTTAATGTATCGTTTTTACTCTTTAACTACCAATAGCAACAAATCTTTCTCAGCACGTTATCAATTGTGAAATGGCAAACAGGAGAGTGACATGAAAATACAAGAAAAAGAAATGCAGCTATATGCGTGTGTACGCAAAACAGAAATAAAACAGTTTTTAAAAGATACTAGCGTGTTGTTCTTACCTCCGGTTCCCGGATTCCTTCAGCACCCTTTACTAAGCGAAGCAGACGCTTATCCCGTCAGCACTGCGAAGAATATGATCTCCCGCCCTTTGCTGATGGATAATGTCTGCTGAAATTACCTAGCAGAGATATGTGAAGGACAGGACGAGCCGCCAATTGATAAAGCTAAATATTTATCTTATATAAAACCCTTTATGAGGTCTAAGAACACTATACGCTATTTACGTATGGAGTACCGTAAGGGTACACTCGTTGCGTAACTATCGCTTAGCCGTGGTCGAGACGCTCAAGCGTCACGTTCGCTCACGGCCAAGAGATCACAGGCAGGCACGCTATTGGCTGCCGATTAACGTAATGGTTCGCTATAGCGTGGCGGACGCTGTATCGGGAGCGGGCCGCTCGAGCGATACAGACGCTCACGAGAATACGCTGTTGGTATCGGGCACACTTATAGGTGAGCGACTACCGTAATGCTACGCTATCAGCGTAGCGGACGCTCGAGACCACGAGGAGATCACGAGCGGCGCAGACGCTCACAATGTTAAACCTTTATATCTAAACCATAAACAATGTACTATGCTGTAAAACCTTTGTGTAGAGATAGGGTGTAGATGTAACACAGTGTAACCTTATTAACTTAAAAGCTGTTTGAGCGTCACCGACGCTCTGAGAATACTTAACACTATAAGAAATACACAGATACCGTGCCTAGGGTCCAACGCCTAATATATATATTATGAATGTTATACTTGCAAAAGAATTAATACAATACAAGTCATACACTACAATATAACATAGACTAACTAACCAGGTAACTACACATGAAATACAATACAATACTATTACGTTTAAGAGAATACGAGAGAAAGAGAAGAGAGAGAGAGAGATATATGGCCCATAACAACTAGAAAGACAATATGATTGCGGAGAAAACTTACGCACAAAGGAAACGATCGCATGCGCCTCTGGACATCCAGCTCCCGATTTTCAGCAATGATAACCGTTGAAGAGTGAGAGCTGGATGTGATCGGATTGTCTATTTATGCCCCACACACAATACAATTCAATGGTCCCTACAATCTCATTGTTCATTGGACACAGGAATTCCTCCTCGCATTATAACAAAAGGTCATAGGTTGATTCATACAGGTGGGCTGTGACTATTTCCAACAGCTCAGGTGGGAGGGAAACTGGGTTTCCCGCCGCATGGATAATTAAGTGCAAATAATAGTAAATGGACATAAACTTCTTATGTCCATAACTATTCGCACGAGCGATTAATCCGCTTCAAACCAACACCGGAATATTGCTAATTAAATACTCTTCCGATGGATACTAAACACCACTGTATTACTCCTGTCTGACCCTTCGTATCAAACAAAGGGGGATTTCTCTGTCCATGAACATTCTACATTAACCAAACTTTCAGAATCTATCAAAGGGACCATGATCTACAAAATACATTATATAGTGGAAATATGTAACGATTGAGTCGCACGCTACGAACACATGAACTCTACCGTAAATGCACATACCGCGCGCCCGCGGGTGCCCGCAACAGCGAGTATGCGCACGCACGGGAGAGCGCACGCATGCGCAGCGCAGACCTGTGTGAGGTGCAAATATGGCAGTGTGCATCGTGATATTTTTCTGACTTTGACACCGCCATCATTAGTGATAACCAGGAAACCAGTGACCGCTCCTCTCCGCCATCATTAGTGATAACCAGGAGACCAGTGACCGTTCCTCTCCACCATCATTAGTGATAACCAGGAGACCAGTGACCGTTCATCTCCGCCATCATTAGTGATAACCAGGAGACCAGTGACCGTTCCTCTCCGCCATCATTAGTGATAACCAGGAGACCAGTGACCGTTCCTCTCCGCCATCATTAGTGATAACCAGGAGACCAGTGACCCTTCATCTCCGCCATCATTAGTGATAACCAGGAGACCAGTGACCGTTCCTCTCCGCCATCATTAGTGATAACCAGGAGACCAGTGACCGTTCCTCTCCGCCATCATTAGTGATAACCAGGAAACCAGTGACCGTTCCTCTCCGCCATCATTAGTGATAACCAGGAGACCAGTGACCGTTCCTCTCCGCCATCATTAGTGATAACAAGGAGACCAGTGACCCTTCATCTCCGCCATCATTAGTGATAACCAGGAGACCAGTGACCGTTCCTCTCCGCCATCATTAGTGATAACCAGGAGACCAGTGACTGTTCCTCTCCACCATCATTAGTGATAACCAGGAGACCAGTGACCGTTCATCTCCGCCATCATTTGTGATAACCAGGAGACCAGTGACGGTTCCTCTCAGCCATCATTAGTGATAACCAGGAGACCAGTGACCGTTCCTCTCCGCCATCATTAGTGATAACCAGGAGACCAGTGACCGTTCCTCTCCGCCATCATTAGTGATAACCAGGAGACCAGTGACCGTTCCTCTCCGCCATCATTAGTGATAACCAGGAGACCAGTGACCGTTCCTCTCCGCCATCATTAGTGATAACCAGGAAACCAGTGACAGTTCCTCTCAGCCATCATTAGTGATAACCAGAAGACCAGTGACCATTCCTCTCCACCATCATTAGTGATAACCAGGAGACCAGTGACCGTTCCTCTCTGCCATCATTAGTGATAACGAGGAGACCAGTGACCGTTCATCTCCGCCATCATTAGTGATAACCAGGAGACCAGTGACCGTTCCTCTCCACCATCATTAGTGATAACCAGGAGACCAGTGACCGTTCATCTCCACCATCATTAGTGATAACCAGTAAACCAGTGACGGTTCCTCTCAGCCATCATTAGTAATAACCAGAAGACCAGTGACCATTCCTCTCCACCATCATTAGTGATAACCAGGAGACCAGTGACCATTCCTCTCCGCCATCATTAGTGATAACGAGGAGACCAGTGACCGTTCATCTCCGCCATCATTAGTGATAACCAGGAGACCCGTGACCCTTCATCTCCGCCATCATTAGTGATAACCAGGAGACCAGTGACCGTTCCTCTCCGCCATCATTAGTGATAACCAGGAGGCCAGTGACCATTCCTCTCCGCCATCATTAGTGATAACCAGGAGACCAGTGACCGTTCCTCTCCGCCATCATTAGTGATAACCAGGAGACCAGTGACCCTTCATCTACTCCATCATTAGTGATAACCAGGAGACCAGTGACCGTTCCTCTCCGCCATCATTAGTGATAACCAGGAGATCAGTGACGGTACCTCTCCACCATCATTAGTGATAACCAGGAAACCAGTGACCATTCCTCTCCGCCATCATTAGTGATAACCAGGAGACCAGTGACCGTTCCTCTCCGCCATCATTAGTGATAACCAGGAGACCAGTGACCCTTCCTCTCCGCCATCATTAGTGATAACCAGGAGACCAGTGACCGTTCATCTCCGCCATCATTAGTGATAACCAGGAGACCAGTGACGGTTCCTCTCAGCCATCATTAGTGATAACCAGGAGACCAGTGACCGTTCCTCTCCGCCATCATTAGTGATAACCAGGAGACCAGTGACCGTTCCTCTCCGCCATCATTAGTGATAACCAGGAGACCAGTGACCGTTCATCTCCGCCATCATTAGTGATAACCTGGAGACCAGTGACCGTTCCTCTCTGCCATCATTAGTGATAACCAGGAGACCAGTGACCGTTCATCTCCGCCATCATTAGTGATAACGAGGAGACCAGTGACCGTTCATCTCCGCCATCATTTGTGATAACCAGGAGACCAGTGACCCTTCATCTCCGCCATCATTAGTGATAACCAGGAGACCAGTGACCCTTCATCTCCGCCATCATTAGTGATAACCAGGAGACCAGTGACCGTTCATCTACACCATCATTAGTGATAACCAGGAGACCAGTGACCATTCCTCTCCGCCATCATTAGTGATAACCAGGAGACCCGTGACCCTTCATCTCCGCCATCATTAGTGATAACCAGGAGACCAGTGACCGTTCCTCTCCGCCATCATTAGTGATAACCAGGAGGCCAGTGAGCGTTCCTCTCCGCCATCATTAGTGATAACCAGGAGACCAGTGACCCTTCATCTCCGCCATCATTAGTGATAACCAGGAGACCAGTGACCGTTCCTCTCCGCCATCATTAGTGATAACCAGGAGACCAGTGACCGTTTCTCTCCGCCATCATTAGTGATAACCAGGAGACCAGTGACCGTTCCTCTCCGCCATCATTAGTGATAACCAGGAGACCAGTGACCGTTCATCTCCGCCATCATTAGTGATAACCAGGAGACCAGTAACGGTTCCTCTCAGCCATCATTAGTGATAACCAGGAGACCGTTCCTCTCCACCATCATTAGTGATAACCAGGAGAGCAGTGACCGTTCATCTCCGCCATCATTAGTGATAACCAGGAGACCAGTGACCATTCATCTCCGCCATCATTAGTGATAACCAGGAGACCAGTGACCGTTCCTCTCCGCCATCATTAGTGATAACCAGGAGACCAGTGACCGTTCCTCTCCGCCATCATTAGTGATAACCAGGAGACCAGTGACCGTTCCTCTCCGCCATCATTAGTGATAACCAGGAGACCAGTGACCGTTCATCTCCGCCATCATTAGTGATAACGAGGAGACCAGTGACCGTTCCTCTCCGCCATCATTAGTGATAACCAGGAGACCAGAGACCACTGACCGTTCCTCTCCACCATCATTAGTGATAACCAGGAGACCAGTGACCGTTCATCTCCGCCATCATTAGTGATAACCAGGAGACCAGTGACGGTTCCTCTCAGCCATCATTAGTGATAACCAGGAGACCGTTCCTCTCCACCATCATTAGTGATAACCAGGAGAGCAGTGACCGTTCATCTCCGCCATCATTAGTGATAACCAGGAGACCAGTGACCGTTCATTGGGCCGATTTGCCCGTACTTGGGACATCGGCCTGATTTATCGTATCGTGTGTACGAACGATCGTTTTGGCGTTTCACAGATGATTCTGGAAAATCTTGCCCACACACATGAGCGATTGATTTTGCAATCTGTCGTCCCAAACCAAAAATCTTGTTTGTGGTATAATAGATAGACAGTGTCTAGTTAGACAGTCAATAGATGGACAACCCATGTTAGACAGTAAAAAGGTTGACGGGGTCAAAAGGTCAACATGGTCGACATAAAAAAAGGTAGACACCACTTTTTTTGCATGTTTGTGTGGATAGCTTTGTCATCTGGGACCCCCAATTATAGAACAGCATCCGCTCGCTGTGCTCGCCACAAGGTTTACAGCCAACTCTATGCCGACATGGATAGAGAAGGTATGAAAAGTCCCAAAAAATTTATAAAATTAAAAAATAAAACCTGTCTACCTTTTTTATGTCGACCATTTTCATGTTGACCTTTTGACCCTGGCTACCTTTTTACCCTGTCGACCTTTTGTACTGTCTACCTTTTTTTCGTGTCGACCTTTTTACCTTGTCGTCCTAATGTAATCTATTGACTGTCTAACTAGACACTGTCTATCTATCATCCGGATACTGATGTGACAATACCTACAGGTGAGGAGACAGAGAGGTTCCTCACACAATCCCCTCCCCCCACAACAAGAATAAAGCATCCTGTTATCGCTCTTCATAAGATTTGCCGGGGTGCCGCCAGACAGAGCAAGTACCAGTGATTTTTCCTAAAAATCATGATTTTAGGAAACATCAGACTTACTCTGAAGGAGCAAGAGAAAAAAACGCATTGATTTCCTCTCCTGTGATTTAGGGGGACATCTACTAAGCAGTGATAAGAGTGGAGAAGTGAGCCAGTGGGGAAGTTGCCTCATCAACCAATCAGCAGCTCTGTATCATTTTATAGTATGCAAATTATAGGTGTTACTTCAGTGCTGAAAAGTTCAGATTATTTCTAATAAATATTTAAAATGCCAGCGTTAATATATGCTGCGGACGCAAGGCACATCTTATTATTACCATATACGATAAAAGTGCACTGTACGTCGCAAACACTACATCCCTTAAGAGAAAACAAGTACACGCATGCATTGTCTGAGTTCCAACGCTAAAAGGATATGTATACAATATATCACATGTACAGTATATATATGGTTAAAGATCTACAATTACACAGGAAGCAGTTGTTACAAAAGAATCCATACAGCCAGCATACATACATTACCCTTTCCCATAGAACAGAGGTTCCCAAACTGTGTGCCGTGGCTCCCTGTGGTGCGTCGGGACACTTGCAGGGGTGTCCTGGGTTGGTGGTCCAGGACCAATTCAAATTATTCATGGTCGATATAATAGGCAAAACCAGCGCTGGTGGCTGCCAGTCATAAAATATGTGGCCAAACAGAAGCAAATCTTGTCCCTCACCACACAACTGACCCTAAGGATGACATATAAACACGATCTACTTAATGTAATATTTCTTTCTAAATTTCTCAATAAGAAATTTTTGGCCTAGGGGTGCCGTGAAAAAATTCTGATATTCTAGGGCGCCGTGGTTCAAAAAAGTTTGGAAACTACTGCCATAGAACATTTCCTCCATTTCTCCCTCTCTCTCAATGCTCAGTGAACAGTCATCTCCATCTTTAGCTCTCCCTCTACAGCAAACAAACAGCAACTGAAACAGCAACCAGCAAATAGAGCTTCTTGTGTGACTGCAATCACCTATACACTGCATATATTGGGGGAGTACAGGTCTGGGACTGAGTCTTCTGTTATTGGTCCAGGGGAAGGAACTTTCTCATTCATGATGTGTTATTGGTCAGTTCATATGCAAGCAACATCCAGCCTTGAAGATGCAGGAATGTCTTTTGTTCTCATTTGAATTGTGGCTTCATATTCATACATTCAATCATAACTACTCATTGCAATGTGCTACAATCTAATCACAGGTATCAAATTAACACGCTCATTCCCCTGATTATTTTGACACCAAGCATGACATATTTCTCTTGTTCCGTTCCATTAATACATGTACATGATGTTATAATCTATTATATAATTTAATACATTATGTCTGGTGCTTGACATGTTTAATTTATGTGTGGTATGAAATATGTGTTGAATCTATCCTTGTGGCTTGTCTGTGTGAATGCGTATGCTACCATATATCGCTGTGCTCACTGCGTGTATTCGCACACACAGCGACTCATCAGTGTGGAGTTTACATGTGCTGTGTATGTAATATTTTTGACTTCGACAGTGCTGATTGGTTTTAGGGGGCAACTTCTTCACTGGCTCACTTCTCCGCTCTTATCACTGCTTAGTAAATGTCCCCCTTAATACCAAATCCCTGCGGCTGCCGGAAAAACCTGCACTACTGGATTTTTAACAATTCCGCCTGCAATTGGATTGCCCCCAGAGTGTAATTTGTTCTAGGGAGCCTCTCCCCTTTTCTCCTAGGCCTGGATAAAGAAAGACATGGGCACAGTGTCGGACTAGGGCAAGAATGGTCCACCCGGGGGGATGCATTTGTAGGGTCCCATGTTTATGGGTGTGGCCAGTCTCCAGAGGTTTGGCTAACCATTAGAGAGTGCATGTTCTGGGCCCCTTAATAAATATATACAGTAATAATGCATGATAATGTACCAGATTAATAACAGGAATGTACTGTAGAGAATGCATCGTAGTCCTGAGCAGTATAATGTAACAAGTATAATTTAAGTGCACAGTCTGGATCCCTAGAGGAGGTGGTGGACCCGCAGGCAATAGGGCCCACCGGGGGTTTACCCTATATCCCTGTGGACCATTTCAACCCTGCATGGGCAGTAAATTGCACTCCCAGTTGAGGCTGGTGTATGATATTGCAAACCCTTTTCATCCCCTAGGGTGCTACTTAGTTGTCCTTATTAATGTCCATCTACAGAGAGCTACGGACGCAAGCTAACATGATCTGAAATCCTACCGAGGAGCTTATTTTTTAACAAGCCGCAATTTGTCAAAATCAGCCTTTCTTGGTGACGATTGCTGCAGGGTTTAAAGCTGAGATTTTATAACTGGCAAAACCAGGTGTTGCCTGTTACCGGTCTGCTTTGATTACTGTCACTGGGCGTATTTAGAATTTCACAACAATGCTGAGATAGTTCTGTTTCATATTATTGATGTCAGGTATTGCACAAGTTGTATAACAATCTATTTTACACAATCACAGTTCCCAGTGTTAAACACAGCGACAGCCCAGACACTAAGGGGGGGAATTCAAATGTTTGCAAAGTCAGTTGGGTGTCTGTTTTTTCCTATCTAATAGACAAGAGAAAAAAAGATACCCAACCGACTTTTCAAACATTTGAATTCCTCCCTAACGGTCATATCAGGAGTGAAAGCATATGACGAGCAAGAAATAGCATTCTGCCAGGTAAAAGCCTGGAGCTGGATGGCGGCACCCCTAACCCAGAGCACTACCTCCATCTATAGGCGCAGTCAGTGACTTCTCTATCTCAGCACAGTGTCAGACAGTAGCAGAGAAACATATTATAGTTCATCTATACCAAATACACCACAATACAATTGTACTTATTGCAGTCACTGCTTATAGGGGTCTATTTCTGAGCCTTGGATTAAGATAAAGTGGAGAGAGATAAAGTACCAACCAATCAGCTCCGTACTGTCATGTTACAGGCTGTGTTTGAAAAATGACAGTTAGGAGCTGATTGGTTGATACTTTATCTCCATCCACTTTATCGATGGAGGCTTAGTAAATAGACCCCATAGACTAATTCCATAGACAAAAAAAACTTCCGGTTTCACATGTCCCATTAAGACTTCTTACTCATGATCTGGCATTTCAGAAACCTTTTGTAACTCTTCCACTCAAACTCCAAAAAAACAATGAAATTCCGATCATTAAGGCTGGCGCCATAATGGACGTGTTCCTTGCGCAATACAGATATGGTATGCCGTCACAGCCTGTGGGTAAGTGCAGATTCAGCACTCTCACAGAATGAGAATGCTGTCACTCACACAATGGTGGAGCTGCTCATTCACAGACCTGTGTGCTCATTGGAATACACACATGCAGTCTATGCAACTGAAGGTCTGAGCAGAAGACAAAGCTGCTCGGATGAGGTAAGAGTGGTGTTGATTGGAGGGAGGAGACAGAGAGGTGTGGATGGGGAGACAGAAATGTGCCGATAGGGGAAGACTAAGCAGCACTGATGGGGGACATAAAGCAACACAGACAGGTGGAAAACAGTGGTGCATATGGCTAGGCAAGACAGAGTTATGCAGTTGTGGGGGAGACAGAGTGCAACAGATGGGGAAAGACAGTGGCACAGATGGTGGGGAGACAGACCGGTGGGGATGGGTGGACAGTGTTGTGTGGATGAGGGGGACAGAGCAGCACAGATGGAGAGGGGTGAGAGCAGTACAGATGGAAAGAAACAGTGGCACGGATGAGGGGGTAGAGCAGCATGAATGAGGGGAAGACAGTCCCAACATCGGAGGGGGTAAGTATTTTTACCTACTTTTGGGGGGTGGCAGCTAGGCCTGATCCTTGGGGAGGGAGGGGGGGGGGGCTAGGGCTAACCCCCCTTCCCCGGCTATAACCCTAACAATGACCTCAATACTTTCCATATACTTGTCGGCGATGTCAGCTACATGAATGGGGTAAACGTGGTCTGGATAGGGGGGAGATTAAGCAGCACGTATGGGAAGGGAGACAGAGTGGTGCAGATGAGGGGCAACGATGCAGATGGGTTGAAAACACTGGCACGGATGGGTAGAAAACCGGTGCAGATGGGAGAGAAGACAGTATGGCATGTCGGAGAGGAGGCAGAGTGACGTTGAAGAGGGAAACACTGAGCAGCGCAGAGAGAAGGAAACGGTGGTACGGACAAGGCACAGATGGGGAAAGACAGATGGTGCAGATAAGTGATACAGACTAGCACAGATGAGAGAACACAGCAGTAGGGATTGGGGAAGACAGAGCAGCATGGAGGCGAATAGGGGAAGCGTAGATACATAGACCATAAATGGGGTATTATAGTTTTTAACAATTATCCAAGATGTTTGAGGGAGCTAAATGTGTATACTAAATGAGATGGATGTATGGAACAAGGTGGGATTGTTGTGGTGACCGAATGGGATGGTTGTGGGCACTGAGTGGGATGTGTGCACCACATAACTGCTCAGACCTTCAGTTGCATAGACTGCATGTGTGTATTCCAATGAGCACACAAATCTAGCTCCACCATTGGCCCTCATTCCGAGATGTTCGCTCGTTATTTTTTTTCGCTACGGAGCGATTAGTCGCAAACTGCGCATGCGCAATGTTCGCAGTGCGCCTGCACCAAGTAAATTTGCACAAAAGTTTGCTATTTTACTCACGGCCTAACAAGGTTTTTTCATCGTTCTGCTGATCGTAGTGTGATTGACAGGAAGCGGGTGTTTCTGGGTGGAAACTGACCATTTTCTGGGAGTGTGCGGAAAAACGTAGGCGTGTCAGGGAAAAACGCGGGAGTGTCTGGAGAAACGGGGGAGTGGCTGGGTGAACGCTGGGTGTGTTTGTGACGTCAAACCAGGAACGAAACTGACTGAACTGATCGCAGTGTAGGAGTAAGTCTCGAGCTACGCAGAAACTGCAAAGAAATTTCTATTCCCAATTCTGCTAACCTTTCGTTCGCAATTCTGCTCAGCTAAGATTCACTCCCAGAGGGTGGCGGCTTAGCGTGTGCAATGCTGCTAAAAGCAGCTAGCGAGCGAACAACTCGGAATGAGGGCCATTGTGTGAGTGACAGCGATCTCAGGGGCTAATTCAGACTTGATTGCTAGGGTGCGTTTTTTGCGTCCCTGCGATCAGGTAGTCACCGCCTACAGGGGAAGGGTAGTAGCTGTGTGCAGGTGTGCGATCGCATGTGCTGGAGAGCTGCGCAAACAGCAGTTTATGCAGTCTCTGTACATCCCAGGACTTACTCACCCGCTGCGATGATCGGGGCCGGAGCTGACGTCACGAATCCTCCCACAAAACGTTGGGTCCCTCCTGAGTTTTTCTGGACACTCCCTGGAAACGGTCAGTTGCCACCCGCAAATGGCTTCTTCCTGTCAATATCCTTGCGTTCACCGGTGCGGTCAGATTTTTCGCACCATCCCGTCGCTGACCGGCTCTCCGCATACGCATGCGCAGTTCAGACCTGATCGCCCACTGTGCAAAAATGCACAGCAGCGATCAGGTCTGATTTAGCCCCTCTGTGAGAGTGCTGAATCT